>NW_026059940.1:0-28727 GCF_023721935.1 Panthera uncia | reverse complement strand
CGAGTCAGGGGGCAGGCAGGTAGCGCGGGGAAGGAGACACGCCCGCCGGGGGAGCCGGGGGAGGGGAGAAGTTTCTCCTCAACTTCCCAACTCGGAGCCTGCGGGGGCGGGGAGCGCGGGCGCCTTGGGGCGCCGGCGGGCGCCGGGGCCTAGCGCTGCCCGGGCCGGGGTCGGCCGCCTCCGCCCGCGGGGCCCCGCCGGGTCCTTACCTGCCGTCCAGCCGCGCTCGCATGAGTCGCTGCTGCCGCAGCTCGGGGTGGCGGGGAGGGGGCGGCGGGCGGAGGCGAGGCCCGCGGGGCCCTCTCCCTCCTCCACCTCCGCGTCCCAGGAGCCCCGCTGCAGCGACGACGGCACAGCCGCCCCGCACTCGTTACTTCAGGAGGAGGGAATTCCCGGGCTCCCCCACCCCTCGGCCTCACTCTCCACCTCCACTCAGCTCGGCGCCCGCCCTCGCTCCCGGCTCCGCCCCTCCTCGGCGGGGGCGGAGCCGGGGGCGAGGGCGGGGGGCTGCGGCTACCTGCGCGCGCGGCCGTCTTGCTCACCGGATCTCGCGCCGCGCCCGCCCGAGTTGGAGCGCCCCCCCGCCTTCCGGCGCCGCGGCGCGCTCCGCGGGATGCGGGGCCGTCCCTCCGCAGTCCCCGTCGGCTGCTAGTCCAAGTCACTCCTCCGGACCCAACATGGCGGCGGGGTCCGGGGCGGATTCCCGAGGAGGCACAGCTGAGGGGGCGTGAGGAGGAGGCGCTTCTTGCACGCGAAGAGCGGACCCACAGCGCCCCCTCCCCTTCCGCGGACCCTTCGGCCGCGCACTCCCCTGCCCCGGGAGCTGGAGTGAGGGGCACAGCTTCCGCCTCCTCAGCCCTTCTCGGTTCCCTTCGCCCCGTTCTAGTCCTGCCGAGGGCTTTGGGGCTTTGTTTTTGTGGGGAGGGCAGGGTTGAGTTATTGTGGTTGACTGTTTGCTTTTTAGTACCGTGCTTCCGCACTCTTTTGTCACTGATAGTAAAATCTCAGCCCATCCGCGTGAGCCGGAGGTGGGGGGGGGGGCGCGTTTCTAACGCTCTCATCACCCTCCTCTTGATCGCCGTCCAAAAACGCTCGCGTCTGGCCTCCTTCCGAGCCAGGGATCCTGTCCCAACCCCTGGAGCTTCCTGTTGACTGTTGGTCGAACCAGCCTTGCCGGGAGGGGGAACCGAAGCCGAGTTCTTTTGGCGATTCTCCCAGGAATTGTGACCTTGGCTTATCTAGGGACAACGTATTTTTATATGATCCCGGCAACTTCCCAGTGAGGTATAGGTATTAGTATCCTGTTTGACAACTGTGGAAACTGAGGCTGCGACCCTGAAAGTGGAGCATAGTGGAACTAGAATTCTTCAAATACAAGCACCTTTCTTGTATGCCTTGTAGCCAGTCGCTGAAGAAGGGAAAGGATCCAGAAGGAGTTGGGAATAAAGATAAGAGTTAGTCAGTGTTGGAATAGGCTGAATCTTGAGGCTCTTCTGCTAAAATCACATATGCCCTATCAGACTTGTAGATTAACTTCCTCTCTGTGTTTCCTCTTTGGTGGGGATATCAGAACAGTAATGTGGGTCTGTTGGTTTCCTTTGTGGTTTTCAGCAAAATTCAGAATCATCTTTGACAAATGCGAAATGGTACAATCATATGTGTCAGTATTCTGGTATTCTAGTAACTTAGGAAATGCACATAAAGGTTTGAAAATCTTTTTTCTTCAGCTTGCTAAGTGAGCCAAAGGTAGGGATAGGCATTCACATTAACAAAAAGGTACACATAATATGGGATGGTACTTTATTTGATTTAGCTACTAACACTTCATTTGTTCTTCACTGTATTTGAGTTTAAACGTTTTCATGTAGATTTATATTCAGCTTTTTTTTAACTAGGAAATAAATTTTTGAGCTGTTACTTTTCTAAACTTCTAGATTAAATACAGATAATATTTTTGTTGTCCTAAACGTTCAGCCTCAAAAACTGAACTCTGAAATCCTAGTTTTCCCCAGTATAAGGGATGAGGTGGCTTTGAAGATGCTCTGTAAAGAGTTTTAAAGGTGGGAAAGGATGTCAAAATCCCCTAGGTGTTATATTAACTTATCAATGAGTCTCCTTCTATTCACCCTCATTTTGATTCTTTTTGTTACCTCATTCCCTGTTTTCTCTTTTGGAATGTTAATCTACATTATCCAGTTTTAGTCTGTAAATAACCTGGAGACTTCAATCTTACTTAGACTCAATGACTCACTTATTTCCAAGAATATTTAAAAAAACAACAAACCAAAACCAACAACAAAATGCCAACCAAAAACCACCACAACTACCAACACCACCACCACCAACAGAAGTAAGAAAGGGAATCTCTAAAGTCTTGATGAGTTTGGTACAATAGAAATTGCTTTTAAGTGCAAATCTGTTCATTCAAGATACACACAAATGACATGCACCCTTTGTCGCTCCCACACAGCACAGAGGTCTGGTATGTATGTGTTAAGGAGTGATAAGGGTTTTGGAATCCCTGGGAGAGTCTGCTGGTTGAGGAGGTTAGGGGAATGCTTGAAACAAAAGAAATGACATATGTTGAGTCCCTACAGAAGTGAAATGTATCATTTATTCAAGTTAATTAATGCTTACTGAATGTTCTGACTGAAAGTTTAAAAGATTCAAGGTTTAGCTGGGGCACATTCGATCTCACCCTGGGACATGTGATTTTGCCAGAAAATGTTTGTGTTTAGGATAAATCTACCTGCGGCTGCTCCTGTCACAGGCTGTGATGATTTTCTTTTCCTGATAACGAGAAAGCCTGCAGCCCTACACAGGGTGCATGCACTCCTCTGTGTTCTCTAACCATCCCACTACAACGCCCCCTCAAAATGCCTTCTACTAGACTTGTGCTAACCACTCAAAGCCTGGATCTCCTCATGTCCACTCGATGTCTGAAGTTATCTACACCAGTTTAGCCTGGCAAAAACTGGCGCTAAGCCCAATAAGGAAGAATATGAGGATCCCTCTAAACAAAGATCTGGAAATCAGGCAGATGGAAAGTATTCATCATTGAATGCTAGGCTCGTTGTGCCAAGCTTGGGGAGAAGTGCAGTAACCCATCAATTTCTCCTGATGCCTTCATTGCCTCAAGGACTGGTGCTTGTGTATTATACTTTTTACTTCCCCTTAATTGGGCAAGGTCTAAGAGAACTAATTCATTGGATGTGTACAGATACATCCTACAATGAATAGATGTAACAAATGCCAATCTTCTATAAGCTTCAGCAAATCTAGCTCATCTTGTTGCTCTGTTTTGTTCTTTCCAGCTTCTAAACTTTTTGGCTACCTGGTCTAAAATATTAGAATTACACCTTGTGCCTGGTGTGCCTCCCCAGCTCCAGGACTATTTTTTGGAAGTTTAGTCTTTGGATTGGAATTTACTTTGGGGTTTGTTTCTCAAATTTACATTCTTTCTAGTGCTCCTGCAGGTTGGTCCCAGGCCTGTTGCATCTAGCAAAAAAACCCCTAATTTCTGCTCTAGCTCCTCCTGGTACCCACTCTACCTACTCCTGGGTACCTTTACCTATACTTTAAACTTTCACACTCTCAACTTGGTTCTGTGACAACACTTTCTAAATTGGATGGTGCATGACATCTTCTCACATGCCCTCTGCCTAGCAGAATGTAGCATGAGGTGGAAACCTTTTAAGGGTATTTTGTTTTTTTAAGTTTACTTATTTTGAAGAGCAGAGAGAGAGGGAGTGAGAGAATCCCAAGCAGGCTCTGCACTGTCAGCACAGAGCCCTAAATGGGACTCAAACCCAGGAACCATGAGATCATGACCTGAGCTGAAATCAAGAGTAGGATGCTTAGGGGCGTTTGGGTGGCTCCGTCAGTTGTGTCCAACTTTGGCTCAGGTCATGATCTCTAGGTTTGTGGGTTAGAGCCCTGCGTTGGACTCTGTGCTGACGGCTCAGAGCCTGGAGCCGGTTTGGATTCTGTATGTCTCTCTCTCTGCCCCTCCCCCACTCACACTGTGTCTCTTTTGGTCTCTCAAAAATGAATAAACATTTAAAAAAAAAGAGGAGGATGCTTAACTGACTGAGCCATCCAGGCGCCTCTTGATGTTATTGTTTAACTCAAGTTCTTTTTCTCTGAGAACCAATCCTCTACCAATAGCTGGAGTGTAGCCCTGTGATCCAAGTACTACTATTCACAGGCTTCAGCTTCTAATTTGAAATTTTGAGTGACACAAAGGTGACTCAGCAATTATTCATGGTGGCTGTGGTGCTGAGACTCCAGTGGCAGAGGATAGATGTCTAGGAGAAGGAGAGTCCAGTAGCAGTAGGCAAGAGTCTAATGCTTCCTAAGCAGACCATCCCTAAGTCAGGACCTGGACTCCCCCACCTTCCTTAGCTCCTGCCTGAGTGTGCTCCACCAGTCTTCCTGTCCCTTCTCTGAACTTCCAAAATTAAAATCTCTTTCTGCTTAAATTAAGTACAGACTTCTGTTCTTTGCAAATGAAAACCACTACTTAGTTCCTGCTACTTCTTTGTGCTACTGGCAGGAAACTCAAGCACTGTAAGGGAAACATCTCCTGTCTCATGCACATAATGGGGGTGGTCAAGGGATGCAGGTACTGTTTTCAGAGAGAGAATGAAGTAGATAGATGCATGGTGAAAAGCAGGCAAAAGATATTAGAGGACCCCAATGCAGACTCGAGTTGCCTTAAGCCACATGTAAGACCCCAAACCTAGAATAGACCTGGCAAATGAGTCTCTCTCCTGCAGGCCCAGGGCAGCATTGTTCTCAGATCACAACATAGTAGACTCTTCTTCCCAGAGCCCTAACTCCCATCCTCTAAATCCTCGACACAACAATTCAGGCAGCAAACACCTGATATTGGTGTCAGATGCTGAAACTCATTTGATATCTCTGTCCTACAGGCTTGTAATTTCCTCCCAAGATCTATATTTGCAATTCCTAGCCATTACCAAGTGTTTGGCCTTTACTTTTCTGATACATTAAGCTGGTGTGTGGTCATAATATGTCAGTGTCTCTGACATTGAGTTTAAGCACTACTAAAATTGCTACCAGATTGCTACATCCTGGAAATCTTTACAAATGTGTTATGAAAAGTAGAACATAACTTTGCTTGAAGGCAAGAAGTTAAAGTTAGAATGTTTACCTACATCAAAGGTTTGGAAAAGAAACTATAAATCAGGCATGCTCTTATCTTGTAAGTTAACTGACATCAGATTATAAAACATAAAGGGCTGGTTATTTGGGGACTTGTTATTGTTCAATATTTTACAAGCTAACATTGTGGTTGGCATTTTTTTTAAAATATGTTGAGAATAAATCTATGCTTTTAAAAACCTTTAATATCCTTTTTAAAACAAAATCTTTTTATATTTTCAGTGCTATAGATAATTATTTTTCACATTTGTGAAAAGTAAATTATATCTGAGCAAATTAAAATCTGACCAGGGGTGCCTGTGTGGCTCAGTCTGTTAAGTGTCCAACTTTGGCTCAGGTCATGATCTCGCAGTTTGTGAGTTCCAGCCTGGCGTCAGGCTCTGTGCTGACAGCTCAGAGGCTGGAGCCTGTTTCTTTTTTTTTTTAATTTGTTTTTTTTTACATTTGTTTATTTTTGATAGAGACAGAGCACAAGTGGGGGAGGGGCAAAGAGAGGGAGACACAGAATCTGAAGCAGGCTCCAGGCCCTGAGCTGTCAGCACAGAACCTGATGCGAGGCTCAAACCTATGAACTGTGAGATCATGACTTGAGCTGAAGTCTGGAGCTTAACTGACTGAGCCACCCAGGTACCCCAATAGGAATCTATAAAAAAAGAAATGTGGATTATATGGATTTGTAGGAAATTCTTTATTTTATTATATTATATCCCAAAGAAAGGGTTGGGGGAAAACTGAAAAAGATTCATGAGACCAAACTAAAAAGAATGAATTCAATTTAGAAAAAAACAACATACATTCAGTATACCTTTCTGGAGATTAGCCTTTGGCATTTATTGTCAGTTTTCCAATGGCACCTCCCCCAAACCATGGTCTTCAGACAGAGAACCAAATGTCTGAGAAATGACTACATGTACAGCATAATTACCTTGCCAAATACAAAATATCTAGGTTAAGTCAATGTTAAGGTTTACATTAAAATCTGCCAAAGCTAGGTAATTATAGTTAAACCTTCCATGGTAACCACAACTCAGTGATTAGAGTCAGTAAACAGTTAATAACCCAATGCTAGGAAAGGTTATTTCATGTTTTTAAAATCATTCATTCATTCATAAAGCATCTGTATAATATCTACAGATAAATTCTGTATATTTTATTTTATATTGTATTTAAAAAGATCTCAGGACTTTATTAACTTGGAGAACTAAAAATTAATGGTAGGGTATTTTCTTTGTGTCTAAATACAAGGAATGTAAATATTAATAGATTTTCAAAGCTTTTATTAGAATTTATTTTTTTTTTTTTGGAGAAGGAGGAATTAATATCCTATCAAATTTAATTTAAAATACATAGTTTTCTTTTGGAAATTTTCATTAGTGAGTAAAAATCAGTTTTTACTGTTTATACCTAAGTTGATTTAAATTTTTTGTAAATTTTGCTTAAAATAACTAGTTACTGTATTTTTAAAATTATTTATTGGTTTTATTGTCATTATCATCATTTTCATTTCTTTGTAGTAGACTAATCTACAACCATTTCACCTTTTTTGAGCCCTGAGTTCTGGTCATTAATTTGCATTGGCCTATGTCCTTATGAATACTTGCAAGTGTGTTTACTAAAGACTCAACAACCATGCACTCAAGAACCAAAAAATATACAATGACTCACACTTTAGAGAACACTATTTAAATAATCCAAAAGTGACTAAAGTAGAGATTTTTCTTTTAGAGACCTGGTAATTTTTGACATAAAATAGAAAATTGGCACTCATGTTCATTTTATGTGAAATTAATTCCAACAAGTTAAAATAGAAGCAAAGCCAGAGACCAAGGAATGGATATTTTAAAAACCAGACTGGAAATTTTGGTTTATATTATGATGAGGTACTTTAAAATTTATTTCAAAAAATATGTTCAAGAAAATATGTAGATTCTCCTTAGACCTCTTAAGGACCTATTGTCTAGTTGTGAATTTATTTGAAACCTTGAAATAGAAAAAAAAAAAAAATTCCTCCTTTTGTAAAAGGCTCCAAGTCTTACATACTATCTCTAAAAGTCACTAGTCTCATTTCCTTTGAGATGATGAGCTATACGTCCAAAAAACAAAACATTTCCTGAGTCTGTTTAGAATACATAGGATCTGTTCCTAAGTGTTTGTCATGTGTCCTCAACAATCTGGTAGACATCAAAAAATAGATAGATAGATAGATAGATAGATATTTATATAAAATTTTGAGATGGTTAATGGCACAGAATCATACAAAGTCTAAGCAAGTATTTGATAAATTTGGTCGTTTAGACATATAAACACTTATTAAACTTTATTTACCGTAAGATATGGAAATCCATATAAAGCTTTGACAGTGGAAAGATCTTTGGTCTGGGAGTAAATATTAATTCTGGTCTCACTGCTAGTGGGTGTGAGATTTCTTCTGGGGTTCTGAAAATATTCTGGAATTGGATAGTGGTAATGGTTTCACATTTCTCTGAATATACTGAAAACCACTGAATTGTGCATTTTGAAGGATGAATTTTATGGTATGTAAATTATTTCTCAATTAAAAGAAATTCTGGTTCCAGAATTTTATGCCCTTATGTAGCTATGTAATCTTTTTCCCTCAACTTTATTGGGATATAATTGATATATAACATTATATAAGTTTAAAGTATACAACATGATTTGATACACGTTTATCTATTGTGAAATGATTACCATAATAATGTTAGTTAGCATATCTATCACCACTTATGCTACACAGAATTGATCAAAGGATTGGGGCACCTGGTTGGCTCAGTCACTTTGGTGTCTGACTTTGGCCTAGGTCAGTGAGTTTGAGCCCCACATCCGGCTCTGTGCTGACAGCTCAGAGTCTGGAGCCTGCTCTGGATTCTGTCACCTCCCTCTCTGCCCCTCCCCGCTCACGCTCTGTTCTCTCTGTCACTCAAAAATGAATAAACGTTAAAAAATTTTTTCAAAAAAAAGAATTGATCAAAGGATAAAGTACATAAATATAAGGAAATAAACACTATGTAACTAACTTCCAATGGAAAGGATAGGGTACAAGGACAACTGATTGTCCATCTGAAGAAAGAAAAATTTGCCTAGAAAATTTTATGCACGTTTATTGGCCATTCATATTTCTAATTTTGTGAATTGTCCTGAATCAACTCTGCATTTAGGTGTGATTGTTCTTTTCTTTATGGATTTTAAAGTATTCTTATTGAATATTTTGAATATTTGAATTGTTTATTTTTCATAGACAATGGCAACATTTCCCCCAAGTTTTCATGTGCCATTTATCTTTATTTGTGGATTTTCTTTTAGTACAGAGAAATTGAAAAAAAAATTTATTAAAAAAATTTTAAGTTTATTTATTTTGAGAGAGAGAGAGAGAGAGGGAGAGAGAGAATCCTAAGCAGGCTCCACACCATCAGCACAGAGCCCAATGTGGGGCTTGAACTCATGAACTGTGAGATCATGACCTGAGCTGAAACCATGGATGCTCAACAGACTGAGCCACCCAGGTTCCCTGAAACTGAAAAATATTTTAATTGATTTATCGATCTCTTTCTTTTTGTTTTCTTTTAAGTTGGCATTCTTAAATTTTCCTTTCTGATCCTAAAATTATTTATATATTTTTCTACTATTTTTGTGATTTCCCTTTGCATTGAACAAATTTAGTGCATTTGAATGTGTTTTATATTGTAGAATAGGAAGTAGTGATCTAATTTTTCTCTTTTTCCAATAAGATTGTCAGTTGTACCCGTATTTCCTGGAAATTAAATTTATTTCTTTTTCTTGCTTAATTGCTCTGACTAGGACTTCCAGTACTATATTGAATAGGAGTTGTGAGCATGGGCTCTTTTGTTTATTCCTGATTTTAGAGGAAAAGCTTTCAGCTTTTCATCATCGAGTATGATGTTAGCTGTGGGTTTGTCACATAGAGCCTTTATTATGTTGAAGTATGTTCCTTCTATACTTGATTTGTTCAGAACTATTATCATGAAAGGATGTTGGATTTTGTGAAATGCTCTTTCTGCATCTATTGAGAAGATTATATAATTTTTATCCTTTATTCCATGTGGTGAATCATGTTTTCTAGCTATGTGATCTTAAGTACGTTTCCCAAGTTCTTAAGACTCTGGTTTTCTCCACTGTAAAGTGAAGGGATTTTATTAGATCAGATTTTTTTCACACTATGGGTTGCAGTTCCTTAGTAAGTAGCAAAGCAATTTAGTAGATGGCAACCAACCTTTTTTAGAAAACGAAATAAAGAAATATGAGTGTTACTACATATAATAAGTATTATTTTGCCAAACTCTTGTTTCCCTTATAGATGTGTACATACTGAGTCGTGATGTAAAATATATTGTTTTCATTGTGGGTAACAATTAAAAGTTTGCAATCCACTGTATTAGCTGATTTGTAATGTCCTTCCTTCTATAAAATTCTGTCAGTTTATTCTATTTGGTAGTAGCAAAGTCTCTATTTGATCTTGTAAAACTTGCAGGTAACATTCTTTGAACACTTACTGTGTGTCAGAAGCTATTCTGAACTCTTTGGGTATTAACCCAGTCCTCACTGCAAACTATGAAGCAGTACAATTATTATAATCCTTCCCATCTTATAGGCAAAGAAAATGAGGGAAAAAGAAGGCCACAGCTAAGATAAAAATATTTAGCTAGAAGTGGTGAAACTGGAAATTAATAGTTAATTTTAGAACCAACACTTTAACCACGATGTCATTCAATTAAGAATTCTAGCAAAAAAAAAACAACAAAACAAAACAAAAAACCTTTAAAACATTTTAAACTGATTAAGATCTTGTAGTCCTTCTCTACTTAATATTATAAAATTATGTATTTTGGGTGGTGAATAAACAAACCACATTTGAGAAAACATTAAAAGAGGTGGGGGAGGGATAGTCAACACATCATTTAAGACCATCAACTCTCTTCCCAGTTCCCTCTGTAGATCTCGAGGTTGGGGCTGAGTAACAGAAATTTTTGACTTAAAAAGAGAGAGAGAGAGAGAGAGAAATATTTCTCTGTGATAGTCTTCCCTTAAGAAAAAAACAGAACGCTTGTAAATTCCTTTGTTTCATCCTATTAATATAAAGATTTATTCAACTTTAGTTCAGTTGAATTTGGTCACAAATATGTCTAGTGTCTTTCCTCCTCTCAGAATTTTTCTAATTAGCTTCTAAAAAAGGCAAATGATACTAAGATGCATGAGAAATGAAAAACAGAATTTAAATGAATGGCTGAAGTCAATGCAATTAAAACAACAGCAACAAACGCTAGATTCTCTGTCTTCCTATTTTTTTTTTCCTTTTGATGATAGCTATATTCTGTGGCACACATACATACTCACTATTCTACTAATTCAACAACCACAAAAATTATTTTGACATGGTCTCTGCTGCTCAAGTACATTCCAATTTGTTGGTAATAAAAATTGGAAACTATCGTCTCTTGTGTTCTTTACCCAGCACTTGCCATGATTTATATGCTAAGTCATTTAAATTCATCTTCTCCACAATCTGTGAGGTTATTCCCCCCTCCTTTTAAACTGAAACTCAGTTAAAATAATTTGGTATTAAAAGATCCTGCTTGAGTTAAACCGCAGATTCTCTGAGCCATGTTATAGTTTCTCCCCTAGCTCTGAAATGTTGCTGTTTCCTCCATACACAGTATACATGTATTTAGTATGTTTTCTGTTATTGCAGTTATTTGAAACAAATGTAATACTTTCATTCTTTCGCTTCCATCTGCTATGGGATTTGTATTTTACTATTATGGAGCATTTAGAAGATTTAGAGACTATTATTATTATTTCTGGTTCAGCTCAAATCGTGAATATTTCCTTTATGTTACAATCACATGTACATTTTTCACATTTCCTTTCAAAAAAATTTTTTTATGTTCATTTATTTTTGATATGGAGAGAAACAGAGCATGAGTTGGGGTAGGGGCCAAGTGAGAGGGAGACACAGAATCCGAAGCAGGCTCCAGGCTCTGAGCTGTCAGCACAGAGCCTGACGTGGGGCTCGAACCCACCAACCGTGAGATCATGACCTGAGCCGAAGTTGGATGCCCTACCAACAGAGCCACCCAGGTGCCCCATTCACATTTCCTTTTTAATGCTTCATTGTGAATTATTAATGTCTAATGGGCCAGGAACAATGTAGCTGTTTAGATAGAATTTTTCAAATTCATCATGGAATTTAAAGAGGGAGGGAGATCCCTGGTTGAGTTTCTTTAAAAAACAAAACAAAACAAAAACCTCTATAATCATACTCTTGGAGCAGTGCTTGAAATAATGATTCCCCACAAGGAACATTAAATAATGTAAAGGAAAAGCAATTTATAAAGCATAACAGAGAGATAAACTTCCAGCCTATAAAACCTGTTTTGGAAAATTCAGATATGAAATTCCACAAGGCAGAGGAAGAACACATTTAGCAGAGATTTTAACCACATAGGAATAGTGCAGAACTACCATGAAGAACTTAGTGTGAGCAACCACATACAGCCTTACAAGCTTTCTGGACATTTATTTTCTAAGGCAGTGTTAAAAATATTCAACTGGGTAAAAAATTTTTTTAATGTTTATTTATTTTTGAGAGAGAGAGAATGCACATGTGAGAGCAGTGGAGGGGCAGAGAGAGAGGGAGACAGAGGATCTGAAGTGGGCTCTGCACTGACAGCAGAGAGCTCGATGTGGGGCTTGAACCCATGAACTGTGAGATCATGACCTGAGCTGAAGTTGGATGCTTAACTGACTGAACCACCCAGGGGCCCCTGGGTAAATTTTTTTTAATGTTTATTTATTTATTTTGAGAGAGAGTGTGAACACAAGTGGCGGAGGGACAGAGAGAGGTAGAGACATAATCCCAAGCAGGCTCTGCACTGTACTGCTGACCAGGAAATTCCAGATTGACTAGTTTAAGATTACATTCCCAGGAGAGGTTGAAATTGCAATTAAGTTGGGTGCTAAGTCTAGGCTTGCTGAGGTAGGCTTAGCACAAGTCACTCCATTTTGGACCTATTGTCCCTTCTTTTTAAAAATTTTTTTTTTTAACGTTTATTTATTTTTGAGACAGAGAGAGACAGAGCATGAACGGGGTAAGGTCAGAGAGAGGGAGACACAGAATCCGAAACAGGCTCCAGGCTCTGAGCTGTCAGCACAGAGCCCAACGCGGGGCTTGAACTCACGGACCGAGAGATCATGACCTGAGCCGAAGTCGGCCGCTTAACCAACTGAGCCACCCAGGTGCCCCTCTATTGTCCCTTCTTAACAGCAGGTACTATTTATTTCACAATCACAAGGTTCTAGGCAAGTTACTAGTACTTCACATCATCACAGCTCTTTTCATCCCTCACAACAATCCTATAAATCCTAAATTTGGGCATTAATGAGGTTCATATGTCCTGAGAGAAATATTCTTTAGTGATGAATATCCTTTTTAATTTATAACAAAAGATAGAGAATAAAATTCTAATTTCTTAATTTTCATGAGACTTAGTAAGGCTAGTGTGTCCAAGTTTGTGCAGTTATAACAGGTGGCATCACTATTTTAATCAAGTCTGATTCATAATCACTTTTGGCCACTGCCTCCACAATTCACAGGTGCTCCCAGCCCTGCCTGTTTTCTTAGAGAGCTCAGTTCCTCAACCACATATCAATAAATGTGAACTACAAATTGCATATGGCTTAGGCATTTTTCAAAAGCTAGAATTTAACGATTGATTATAGATTAGAATCCTTACATAAGGGAATAATTTTGGATATTTGTCATGGACAGAAAGTATCTAATCTCAGTAACAGATATTGATTAATTTCCTTATTTTCATAATGACATTACAAACAAATTATTACATTTGTAACCTACTTATATTTTTCTCCTCTTGGTAACAAAATATAGCTTACATAAAATTCCCATTATCAAGAATTTTCCTCATTGTGTAGATTATGAAAAATCAGGACATTGAAAGGAGATGATTCCCCAGTTTCCCTTCATTATTCAATAGTAGAAATCATTGTTACTCAAGAAATGCTCACTGTACTGAATGAAACAAAGAAATATAAGAATATATCCTGCTTTTAGAAGCTTAGCACCTAGAATATTATACACAAAGATGAATAATAGCTCATATCTGATACATGCTAATGAAGAGCATAGAAAATAAAATCTTTGGGAATTTAGAGTAGAGGGAGATCTTACAGGCAGTTGAAAAGAGCTTTGAAAAGGCAGTGGGACATAATGAAGAAATCAATTCTATAAAGACATTCCTCAAAGGAAAGAAGATGACTTGGGCAGAGTTTCAGAGTCCAAAATGTGTGTGGAGATAGAGTGCAAACGATGCCAGAAGTTGGGGGTCTATACAGGGGGTAGAGTAGGAAATAAAAATGTCTGATGATTTGATGTTTACAGCTCTTGTCTTTGGACATGAATTTTTCTATCAAATGCCTCCAGTTCTTACTGTACTGAACTTTTTAAGGGTGGAGCCTTTATCTTATCTATCCTGATATCTTTAGCACCTAAGACCACACTGAGTGCCTGGAACAGAAAAGGAAACCTAGACTCGGATGCTTTAACAGACTGAGCCACCCAGGTGCCCCAATTAAAAACAATTTTTTTAAATAGGAGTTTGGTATGCAGTGGAAATAAGGATAGTTTTTGTAATTTGGTAAAGGATTTATATCTTTAACACCAATTTAAGACTCAATTTTGGGGGGTACTGGGATGGCTCAGTCAGTTGAGCTTCTGGACTTGGGCTCAGGTCATGATCTCACAGTTTCTAAGTTTGAGCCCCCCCATCAGGCTCACTGCTTAAGTGCAGAGCCCACTTCAGATCCTCTCTCTCCCTCTCTCTCTGACCCTCCTCTGCTCACGCTCTCTCTCTCTCTCTCTCAAATCTTTATTAAAAAAAAAGAAAGGACTCAAAAATTTTTTATTGAAGTTATAGTCATTGTGTGTGTGTGTGTGTGCGCGTGTTTAAGTAATTTCTGTGCTCAACGTGGAGCTTGAACTCACAACCCCAAGATCAGGAGTCACATATTCTACCAACTGAGCCAGCCAGGTGCCCCTGAAGTTATAGTCTTGACAAGATGATAAAAAAAATTAGAATTACCCCAAATCTGCCACTCTGATAGTAGTTATTTGGCATTCTTGCACATTTTTCTCCTGCAATTCTATGCCTTCAGTCTCTAATGGAGAGTGAATTCCAGTTGGATTCACAAAGCCCCAACTTGAACAGCTTCCTGATAGTTTTGAGTTTAATGTTTTATACCCCCTCTTACAGTGACAGTGCCCAGAACAGTGGCCGGCAGGCAGAAGGTGCTTGATGTATTCTTGAGCAATGCGGATATAAATGAAATTGGTTTGGAAGAGACCTGGGGAAGTCTGGGATAGAGGAATGGGAAGGCTTTCTTTGTTAGAGGTAAAGATGAATAGATACCCCTCAACAGTGGGACATCAAAAATGACAATCCGATGTAGCAATTGAGGAAGAGAAGCAGGAAATAGCGGGGAAATGAAGTAAAGGCAGGTACAACAGAGGCAGTCCAAAGGAATGAAGGCAAGCTTTGACCATGAGACTAAAGACGAGGGGGTGTTTGGGAAGGGGATGATGTCATCAGAACAACAATAGAGGAAGACAGTTTTGGCAGCAGCTTTTGAATAGACTTTGAAGAAAAAAAATTAGAGAGAGGGGAAAAAGGAAACGGGAAAGGGAAGTCTGCTCAGAACTCAGCATGACATTCAGAGTGGGTGGGGAGCTTCCTGTCACAGCTTGATGTTTGGAACATCTGGTCACCTCTTATGAAAACTGGGCCTTAGAAAGCTTTAGCTTTCTTAAGCCGACTAGGTTAGAAAACGTACGAATTCCATGGCCTAAGGGTCATCGCCAGTAAACAGGCGTATCTGAAGATGGGAAATAAATTCTTCTCTTACCCTGAGAACACTCCCACTAGTTTTCCAAGGTAAGTGTTCTTATTTGTAAATGTATATGCTTTACGTGTTTTGGGAATTTATTGGTTTTGTATTAATATTAAAGGATTGCAAATTCACTTTTAATTCAATGATCTCAAATGGTGAAATGTAGTTAAAAGATTTACAAAGAAAACAATTGTTTCCAAAGCTAATGATTTTCACTGCCCATTTTTCTGTTGTGTTGTTTAATTTTCCTAAGATTCCATACCTTGCTTCCTTTACAACCAGGGCCCAAAATTTCCACAACTCAATTGTGCCCTCTAGTGTTTCTTAGTATTTAATGCAGGCTACTTTGGATTTTTTTTTTTTTTTTTTTTTTTTTTTTTTAGAGGAAGGGGGGGGGGGGGGGGGAGGGGGGGGGGGGGGGGGGGGGGGGAGAGAGAACGCCAACCCAAGCAGTCTCCGCACTATCAGCACAGAGCCCCATACGGGGCATGAACACAACAGAAATGTGAGATCATGACCTGAGCTGAAACCAAGAATCAGCCGCTTAACCAACGGAGCCACCCAGATGCCCCTACTTTGGAAATTTTTAAAGTGGCCACAGGTAAAACTAATCTTGCAATGAGTAGGGAAGCTGATAATGGTTCCCACTTTATCAGCTGTAGGCTACCCCCTGTATTAGCCAGTATAAGGTAGCCATGTTATGTAACAAACTCCCAAATCTCAGTGACTCAAAAAACAAAAGTTTATTTCTCACAGAAGGTCCAGTGCAAGCTGGCCAGGCCTGTCTGCATGCCTCACCTTGGAGATGCAAAATTCCTTCATTTTGTAATTCTGTTATCTTACCTGCTAAAGTCACCAGAGCAGGAAAATAGAGATATGCAGATGGCACACTGGCTTTTAACTGGTCCAGCCTGGAAGCGACACATGTTACCCGGCTACTTTCTACTGGCCAGAAGTAGCAACCTACCCCAGCCCACAGGCAAGGGGGCCTGGAGGACACGGATGTTCTGGGACCTCTGTCTCTACTAAAGTTTCTATAAGAGCAGCTGGGGATGAACACGTTAGACATTCTAGCTTCATTATTTTGGGACATATTTTTGATTTGAAGTTTTCCAGTAGGAGAGAATTCAATCAAAAAGAGAAAACAATATTTTAATATTTATAATTCTTCATTTTCAATATGACACTCAAAATTAAATATTTCATTTGTATAATGGCCAAAGTGTAGGGGACTGATTTTTATATTATAATTTCTGTTCTAATTGACTATTGTATAAAATTAAATGTCCCTATTTCCTTATTCTTTGAAAGAACTATCATCTTCCTCCTGCATCTATTCCTTCAACATAAGTTACAATTTTGTTTTTAATTATTTCTTTCCAACTTTAATTGGGTATATTTGAAAGCTGTTCTCTAACCTGTTCTTTTTACTGATATTCCATCTTAAATTACATTTATTAATGACATTTTGGAAGTTTTGCCTATTATTGGGGAAAATGTATTTAAGGAAACTATAATTATCTATTAAACATTGAGCTTAATGGCTCTTTTAAAATTTTCTTTATTGTTGTAAAATATACACAATATAAAATTTACCATTTTAACTATTTAAAAATGTACAGTTTGGAGACATAAAGTACAGTCACAATGTTGTGCAACTATTATCACCATCCATCTCTGGAATGTTTTCATCTTCCTGAACTAAAACTCTGTATCTTTTATTTATTTTTAAAATTTTTTTTAAAGTTTATTTTTTTTGAGTGAGAAAGTGAGTAGGGGAGGGCAGAGAGAGATAGGGAGAGAGAGAATCCCAAGTAGGCTCCACGCTGTTAGAGCAGAGCCCGATGCAGGGCTCAAACTCAGGAAGCCTGAGATCATGAACTGAGCCAAAACCAAAGGTCAGAGGCTTAACCGACTGAGCCACCCAGGTGCCCCAGATTCTGCACCTTTTATTTTTTTTTAATTTAAAAAATTTTTTTAAACGTTTATTTATTTTTGAGACAGAGACAGAGCATGAACGGGGGAGGGGCAGAGAGAGAGGGAGACACGGAATCAGAAGCAGGCTCCAGGCTCTGAGCCATCAGCCCAGAGCCTGACGTGGGGCTCCAACCCACGGACTGCGAGATGGTGACCTGAGCTGAAGTCGGATGCTTAACCGACTGAGCCACCCAGGCGCCCCTGATTCTGCACCCTTTAAACACTAACCCTCATTTCCTGCGCTCTCCTATCTCTGGAAACCACCATTCTACTTCTTGTCTCTATGAATTTCACTACTTTAGTACTTCATGTAAGTGTAATTAGGCAATATGTGTCCTTCTGTGTCTGACTTATTTAGCATAGTGTTTTCAAGCTTCATCCATGTTGTAGCATGTGTCAGAATTTCATTTTTTTAAGGCTGAATAATATTCTATTGCATGTTTGTACCACATTTTGTTTATCCATTCATCATAAGGGCTCATCTATGACAGTGTCACATTAATTTTGTTTAGTTAGTAAATCCTCAATACATATTTTAATAGTCTTTGATAATCTATAGCACATCTTGCTTAGAGAGACATAAAATTGCTCAATCTTTGGTTGCCCTATTACTCTATACATCTTATATATCTTGCCATTTCCACCTTTCATTAGGTCTTCTGGCAAATTTCCACTTTTCGAAGGAGGTTTTCTACACTGTAACTAACGGTGCTCTGGGGATAATCAACCGTAGTGCTTGGCCTCCAGTACAAGCATGTTACATTGTTAAACTTTTCCTTTTCTGCCTTGATATTTCAGAGACTGATTTTTTAAAGTTATCTTATATAGAGAGATTCTATAGAGTGGTAGGCACTTCACCATCAGCTTCACCATGTTTTTAAAGTCTTTGTCATAATTCTATTGCTAATGATAGTGTTAACTCTCATTTTTAAAAATTTTCTTTTTTTTTTATTTTTTTATTTTTTATTTTTTAACGTTTATTTATTTTTGAGACAGAGAGAGACAGAGCATGAACAGGGGAGGGGCAGAGAGAGAGGGAGACGGAATCGGAAGCAGGCTCCAGGCTCTGAGCCATCAGCCCAGAGCCCGACGCGGGGCTCGAACTCACGGACCGCGAGATCGTGACCCGGGCTGAAGTCGGACGCTCAACCGACTGAGCCACCCAGGCGCCCCTAAAAATTGTCTTTTTTATTTTGAGAGACATAGACAGAGGGAGAGGGAGAGAGAGGCAGAGAGAAGGGGAGAGAAACCTAAGCAGGTTCCGAGCTGTCAGCACAGAGCCCAATGTGGGGCTCGAACTCACAAACCATGAGATCATGCCCTGAGGTGGAATCAAGAGTCGGACGCTTAACCAACTGAGCCACCCAGGTGCCCCAACCCAATCCTCACATAATAATAATAGCCACTGAGCTCAGTTCCAAGTATTTGATAGCACAGTACATACTGCTGCTAGTTTTCGAAAAAGAAAACACAGGAGAAAAAGCAGGGTAGAAAGGAGGAAAATGATAACTTGAATTTTGGACAGGTAGGATTTGAGGTGCCTGAGGGAAGCAGACAAGCTAGTGGGAAATGTGAATGTGCATCAGAACTCAGGAGCACTGCCAGGGCTGGAGGTGGATTTGGGAATGAATAATATGTAGGTAAGAGCTACAGCTGCAGAACAAAAGACATTTCCAAGGGAGGGAGAGAATGCAGTTTCCACTTAGCCCAGCACCAGCCCTGAGCTGAGCCTGAGGCATGAGTAGGAATTAGCCAGGCAGGAAGCCAGGAAGGGATGTGAGCCTGCATGGTCCCTGCTAACTCCTATTCTACTTTTCATTTCCATGGATTTGATTATCTGGGTACCTTTTACAAGTGGAATCATTGCATATTTACCTGTTGTGTCTGGCCATTGGGAGCAGTGGTGTTTACCCCAGCTGTTTAGCCAAACTATCTGAAAAGCCTTGAAAAACCACAAATGCCTGAACCCCAGAGCCAGGGATTCGTAGTCATGTGGTCTGAGGTAGGAGTCCGACATCTGCATTGAAAAAAAAAAAAAGTGAGAACATCTGCTGTAGAGGTAGAAGACCAAGGGAGGATATTCTCATGTAAACTAAAGGAGGCAAGGCTGCAGGTGAGGGCAAGTGGTGACAGTGAAAAAGTACCTCCTGGAGGTTGAGAAGGGAGAGGACTCTGGAGCAGCCAGGGTGTTTGGCAAACAAGGTTTTATCTGCAGCTTGCATGGAGCAGTTTCAGTAGTGGGATAAGGGGAAAAACAATTGTCAGAGCAAGTCTTCTGGGACACTGAGAGAAATTCGAATCAAAATTATGGGTAGAAAGGGAAAGATTCAAGGACAGGTGGAGATGCAGGTAAGTGATGAGACAGGGGTGCATACATGGAGGGACTCATGCGTGATAGCTTCTGTTTTCTAAGCAGAGGCCACACCATAAGTGATAAGAACACAGACTCAAATTCTGGCTCTGCCATTTCTCTCGTCTGTGATCTCTGTGCTTCAGATTTCTCATCTGTAAAATGGGGATATATATATATATATATATATATATATATATATATATATATATGTTAGACAGAGTGGGGGGGGGCGGGGGGGGGGGGAGGGAGAGAGAGAGAGAGAGAGAGAGAGAGAACTTAAGCAGACTCCATGCTCAGCCACCCAGACGCCCCCAAAATGGGGAAAATATTATTTCCTGCCCAATAGAACTCCTGGCATACAGTGAGGACACAGGTTCATTAACAGACATGGAGGTGAAAGTTGGGCTCGATGGCCGCTGCCTCTGAAGGGACTCGAAAAGGAGCCAACTTGAGTTGCAAAGGGGGTTGTGGGATAGTGTTGGTGGTTCAGCCGAAGCTGCAAACTATTGCTTGTAGCGGAATAGATCAGCTTTTTGTTTGATTTCCTTGGCGGAATTCAGCAGCAGGAAGCAGCGAAGGCGGGGCATTAACAGGGGAGGGCGCAGTAGGCAGGGCCAACAGTCGTCGGCGCCACCGCGGAGTGTCGGAGTGTTGCGGGGGTTCGCCCCCAGCCCAGGCAGGACTGCGGCTTGGGTCACGAGGACTTCCGGTGCCTGCACGCGGCGGAGGTCCCAGAGGAAGCTTCTGGCTTGGGAAGTAAGTGGAGATGCAGAAGTGGGGAGAGTTAGGGTTTGAGAGAGAAATTCCCCACGGGAAACATGTTTTAGGACTACTGATTCAGCATCCCACACCATCAGTACTTTTCAAACTCCTCTGGAGATAGGGAAACTGAAGGGATCCTGTAAAGGATTGCTTTTTTTTTTTTTTTTTCTTTTTTGATCCTTTTCCTGGTTCTATTCTTGCTAGGACCTATACCCCTGCTTTACACAGGCCGCATACACAAATAATGTATGTCCTCCTTGTAAGAGAAAAGGAGTTAAGGATTTCTTTGGAGTCTTCCAGCACGATAGATAACATCTAAGCCTACCAGGTGGGGTTGTTATGTATGTTTTCCAAGACCACTGACTCCAGACACTTGACGCCAAAACCCCTGGATCCCTGGCATGAGTGAATTATGAAGGACACCTGAGCACTTGTCCTTGTTCCAACCAGTTTCTAGATGCCTGAGAGGACCCGCACGCCAGACCACAATCGCCCATAAAAACCCCAGACCCCAGCAAAGATGAGACTCTCTTTTACCTGAGTTTCCTAGATTCTGTTTGTATTTGTGCTCTCTCTCCATCTTCAGTAAACTCTGCTCTCACTTCCTCTCTGCTTGCATTTGATTTCCAGCCTGCAAAACCCTCTTGGCTGGTCCTGCGGGCCCCCTCTGGGTCCTCCCACCTGGCCAGCCTACATCACTCTTGGGTTGGTAGTTCTTCAGATGCCTAAGGGAACAACTCTTTCAGTCGGAGTGACTCCATTTTCTTCTGTCTAGATAAGTAAGGGGGAAGGGTGTGGAGGGCTAGAAGCAATAATATTCTTTATAAAATTTCGTTAGAAAAAAAGGTGTTTTTGTTGTTGTTTGCTTGTTTGTTTTGGTTTGAAAACCATGGTCCTTTGGTGGAATGAATTTGGGATCGACAGTGTAGAGACACAGGCCTTGATCGTGCCCTCGCAAAAGCAGGTGTGTGGTTTGGATTGGGTCAATGACCTTGCTTGGATCTCAGTTTTGTTATTTATACAATGAATGGGCTGCGCTAGGTGACCCTTTCTGCTCTCACATACCCTCATTCTGGCTGATGAAAGCTGGGATTCAGCCCCTCAGCCGCACCGCGCCTTTGGAGGTTGCGGGCGCCACCTGGTGGTAGAAACGGATAGTGCTGTCCACAGGCTGGGACCAGACTCAAGACCCAGGGACCCATGCCACTTTCTCCACGGGAGAAGTATCTCTCCAGGGACAGGATGCCCTATCCAGGGTAAGAGTGATCTTTTGTTAGAATAAATTGAGGATTAGCGGGACATGGCACAGTGGCCAGAAACTCATCACGGCGACCAGAATAACTCATCAACACATGTGAATAATTTATGGCATGCTCATCACATTGGAAAGAGAAGGCCAATAACGTTAGCCAAAACTTACTTGGAATTTGCTTACTTTGATTAAATGTTTCTTTATTGGAACAGTGACCTTGAAAATAACTCCATCATCATATTCAGGCCCATCTCACGGGTTTCCTGGTTGAATTGTGAAACTGCTGTGCGTATTTGCTGTTTATGTCACTGCATTTGTTGAGCTCAGATGAAGTCAGGGTCACTCTGCCATGAGCCATAACAGCCTCTTTTGTCTCTAAAGGATTTTTAAAATGACTGAGGGGTAATATTGGAGAGCCAGGTATTGATTCAGAAGGATTGTTGGGACAAAAGCTTCTGGGAGTAGACTTGGATTATGAATTTCCTACCCACGGGCAGAAAGGGTGTCTGTCATGAAGGTTGTCAGGAAACAAACACAATAAAAATGATAATAGAGCAGAAGTCGGAAGGAATTTTTCTGTCATTGTGCTCATCCTTGAACCCTCAAGAAATGAGATCCACGCCTCTGGTTTTGGATTGCACATAGTCTGGGTTTAACCTCACTTTTTTTTTTTTTTTAAATAGCAAAGCTAAAGTTTTACTCTCCAAAGAGCTGGTTTCAAAAATGTGTTGGAAAAGCTCCTGTTCCTTTATATTTAGGGTAATTTTATTTCCTCTATGAAGAATTTTGTGGATTAAAAATCATAGTATCCAAAATTTATTATAGGCCAAGATCAAAGCAATCACCCACTTTTATAATTCTGCACGTCAATCCTGTAATCCTACCCTTCAACTCCTTCCCCCTCAGTCTCAGATCTAACTTCTAGTACACTGTGAAAAATTGAAACTCTTGACTCCCATCCCCAAAAGTCTACGACATTTATACTTCCTTCCCATTTCACAGCAAAAGGTGAGCACCCTCCACTCGTGTTCTGGATCCTAGGACCTCTCACCTCCTACCTATACGTCAACTGTCATTGTCTTCTGTATGTCCATCTTCTCCTCCTGAACATATCATTGTGCATAAGTGATTCACATCTTTAGACAAAGAATCAAACTTGATCTTGTTTTCCACTTTGGTTACTATCTTGGGTCTCCTCTTCTGGTCTAAACCAACCCTCTTGACAGAGCAGGGTATGTTCTCTATCTCCAGTCCCTCCCCTAGTTCATAATCCTTCCTCAAATGATAGTAATAAGGCTTCCAACTCAACCATGCTATTGAAACTACTCTGCCAGAGTTACCACAGCCAGATTCAGTGCGTGCTTTTCTGGCCCCTCTTGATCTCTCGGGGGGCATTTAACACCTCTGACCACCTTCATTTTTTAACAGTCTCCTCAATTGGCTTTGGTGAACCCCTCTCCCTCTCCCAGGCTCTCCTTCCTCTTCAGAAATTCCTTCTCAGTTTCCTTTTTTAGGCTTATGCTGTGTGTGTGTGTGTGTGTGTGTGTGTGGAGAGAGAGAGAGAGAGAGAGAGAGAGAGAGAGAGATGCTTGTCATTTACTGAGCCCCTCCTAAGTGCCAGGTCCTGTAATAGCTTGCATACATTATTTCATTGAACTCTCAGAATAACCTTATGAGGTGTTGTTGTTGTTGTTGTTTTTAATTTTATAGGGAGGGAGGTAAAGGGAGAGAGTAGGAGAGAGAGAGGGAGGGAGGGGGAGAACGAGAGCAAGAGTGAGAGCGAGAGCAGGCGCGCGCGAGAATCTCAAGCAGGCTCCATGCTCAACGTGAAACCTGAGGCAGGGCTTGATCTCACAATGCTGTGATCTTGACCGGAGCCGAAATTAAGAGTTGGTTGCTCAAGCAACTGAGCCACCCAGGCGCCCCTGAGTTAGGTGTTTTTTTTACATTTTTTTTTAATGTTTATTTATTTTTGAAGGAGAGAGAGACAGAGCATGAGTAAGGGAGGGGCAGAGAGAGAGAGGGAGACACAGAATCCGAAGCAGGCCCCAGGCTCCGAGCTGTCAGCACAAAGCCCGATGTGGGGCTCCAACTCACAAGCTGTGAGATCATGACCTGAGCTGAAGTCGGATGCTTAACTGACGGAGCCACCCAGGTGCCCTGAGTTAGGTGTTTTAAATCCCCATTTTATATGGGGACCTCAAGACTCAGAAAAAGTTTAATAATTCCTTGAGTAACAGACTGAAGCCCAGTGTCATCTGCCTTCTGAGGCTAAGCTCTTACCCTCTGATGTTATAGTGCCTCTTCTTCATTGGGCCTCTTAAAGTCTGACCTGCCTGAAGGCTATGCCCACAATTCCCTTGCCTCCCTCAGGGAGTATCATTCCCACCCTGAGGTTTGATGACCATTTCCCTGCTGATACATGAGAAGTCACTGCATGCACTGTCACTCCCTGTAAATGCAACTCCATGTCCCACAAGCCTCTCAATCTTTTCAAAGTCTTTGTTTTTTAATTGTGAAAAGAACACTTAATATGAGATTTAGCCTCTTAACATTTTCAATGTACAATATGTTATTGTTGACTGTCGTCAAATCTAATCAAAGCTCCGAGTCCTATAGATGGGGACCTTACCACTTGCAACCTCATTTCTTCCTGTTCTGCTCCTCCCTCTCGTGGTGCTTCAGCCACACCCACCTACTTGCTGAAGTCCTACTCAGTTCCGCCTCGAGGCCATTGTCCATGTTGTTCTCTTTTACTGTTGTGTTCTTACTGCAGCTTATTTCATAGTTAGGTCTTTCTTATACTTGATGGCTCAGCTTAATTACTATATTGTCAGAGAAACTCTCCTGACCATCCTATCTATAGAAATCTTTCTTCAGTTTTTCTTGGTCACATCATCCTCTATGGTTATCTTGTGTTTACTTAGTCATCGTCTGTCTGCTTCCACTATCACAGAAGTCCTTTGACTTGTCGAGGACCACCATGAACATTTGCACATGTTGTACACTGTATGAAGGTGCCTCTACTTATGTGCCAGAAGAGCTGTCTTTAAAAAAAAAAAATTGTTCAAAGATACCATCCAGGCTGGTGGTAGACATGGTTTTGTCTGTCTTGTTCAGTTTCTCGAGCCTAGAACAGTGACAGATACATATTGGACTTTCATAAAATACTTATTGAGTGAACGGAAGGGAGTAATGTAGCTGCAGGACAGGTTTATACCAGAAAAGAACCATTCCTTAACATTTAAAATCTTCTGATAGGTTCCATTACACGTAGAGTAAGATAAGAATCCTTTACGTGGCCCACGGGGTTGGGCTTGCCCCGCCTCCAGCCTGTGTTTGCAGCCTCATTTCATATGCCCTCCCGATGAGTTGTTTGATAAATGGCTATCATTCTGACCTGCTTCACAAAAGACACCCCCCCTCCCCGCCATATCTTTTGCTAAAATCAAACTCTGACTACAAGTCCAGAGCCCACCAAACATAGGAAATGCTGTTTCTTGCTAAGTTTCAACTTGCATGAAGGGATGGTTTGTATTCCAGGGCGTAGCTGACGATGTCTTGAATGCTTGTATTTTCTCCCTATCATAGGAACATTTTTGATGAGAATCTTCACCAAAAAACTGCCTGGTAACTTCAGTTCCCTCAGGTCTTGAGAGCCCACACAAATTTACCCGTGAATGTTTCCTTATTAAGTTTTACTTAAAACCCCAAGTAAGTGGGAATTCTGTATTAATTCTGGAAGTTCTTTGACACTGTCTTTAATAGCTATCTCTAATCACTTGGTTCCTTAAAGTAATTCCTCCTTTGATTACTGCTGTTTGACTAGATTCTCATCTTCATCTAATTCCATTACACCCACCATATAACCATCTGCTTCAGGCTGGCTTTTTATTGTGTCCTTTTTCCTCTCCCTTTTGCAAGCTTTGCACAACCAATTAGGGGAGACCTCCTATCCTGATGGTGATAGTAATAGAGCAGTTGTGGAATCATTCCCTTCAAGTTACCCCAGCAAATGATGAGTTGTGGTGTTTTGTTTTGTTTTGTTTCGTTTTGTTGCTAGTCCTGAAGGGACTGGAAATTCATTTCCTAATGACTAACTTCCTTTTTTCGTAATGTGACAGGAAAGGAAGAAAGGCAAAGACCCCAACCTCTAAACTCCCTTTTAGGCTTTTGTAAGATGTGTTTACAAAGGAACAATTAAAAAAATTTTTTTAACATTTATTTATTTTTGAGAGACAGAGATAGACAGAGCATGAGTGGGGAGCCACAAAGAAAAAGGGAGTCACAGAATCCAAAGCAGGCTCCGGGCTCTGAGCTGTCAGCACAGCTCGAACTCATGGAATGTGAGATCATGACCTGAGATGAAGTGGGCCACTCAACCAACTGAGCCACCCAGGTGACCCACAGAGGAACAATTTTAGGACACCTAACCAAGCCAGACAAAGTCCCAGGGCCAAAGTTTTAGATTTTTCCTTATTTACTCATGGGGCAAAGTGGTGGTGGTGGTGGTGGGGATGGCCAGGATAACCTTAATTACATCAAGCACATGTGATTTTTCTTAGTACCTATTTCTGCTGAGTCCTACTTTAACATATACATGCCTCTTATTGCTATGCGTTTAGAACTCTCAGATCTTTGGAACAAATGTGACAGCTTCTAAGCCCTTATTTGCTGCTTAATAGATTTAGGAAATTTAGGCACTGGAATGCTCCAAGATCCAACCACAGGAAGCCTGGTGTGGAGAGATTGCTTTCCAGGGGCCATTTCTCTGGGAATACTTGCCTGAACCAAATGGAAACCATCTGGCTGAGTGAATTTATTTTCATGAGCTAGTAACACTGTATTTTCATATCTTTTTTTTTTTTTTAATATATGAAATTTATTGTCAAATTGGTTTCCGTACAACACCCAGTGCTCATCCCAAAAGGTGCCCTCCTCAATACCCATCACCCACCCTCCCCTCCCTCCCACCCCCCATCAACCCTCAGTTTGTTCTCAGTTTTTAACAGTCTCTTATGCTTTGGCTCTCTCCCACTCTAACCTCTTTTTTTTTTTTTTTTTTCATATCTTTTTAAAGGGCTAGGTTTTGGGGAAAAAAATTGGCACTTTAGTAGTCAGCCATTCTTATTTCAGTTTGAGGTACAATTTTTTAAACTTTTTTTTTTTTAAGTTTATGTATTTATTTGGAAAGAGAGAGAGAGTAGAGGAGGGGCAGAGAGAGACAGAGAGAGAGAATCCCAAGCAGCCTCCACACCACCAGTGCAAAGCCTGATGTGGGGCTCGAACCTAAGAACCATGAGATCATGACCTGAACTGAAGTTGGATGCTTAACCGACTGAGCCACTGGCACCCCTAGGGTATATATTTTAAAATTAAAATTAAAATTTAATTAGTGATCAGGGACACCTGGCTGGCTCCGTCGGTGGACCATGAGACTCTTGATCTGGAAGTTGTGAGTTCAAGCTCTACGTCAGGTATAGAGATTACTTAAAAATAAAATCTTACAAAAAAATAAATTTAATGATCAAATTGAAAGCGATTATTTTCATTTTAAAATATATTCTCCCCATCCATATCCATATTGTTGCTTTTCCAAAGTACAATCCTTAAATGATAAGATAATGATACAAATGTGAAGAAAAAGTAGGCATTTTTCCAATCCCATGAGAAACTTTCCACCAAGAGTGTTTTTGACAGAGGATTCCATTGTATATAATAGCACAGTTTAGATAATCTGGAAGCAGCCTAGATTACTTGATGTGATAATAATAATAGCTATCAGCATAGAATACATGCCCTGCTAAATATATGTGCTAAGTATTTTACATGAACTATATTTCATTTTTTAATGTTTATTTATTTATTTTGAGGGAGAGAGATAGGGAGCAGGGGAGGGAGAGGGAGAGAGGGAGACAGGGAATCCCAAGCAGGCTCCATGCTGTCAGCACAGAGCCTGATGACTCAGGGGCTCGAACTCACTAACTCTGAGATCATGAACTGAGCCAAAATCAATGGACTGAGCCACCAAGTTTCCCCGAGCTATATCTCGTTTAATCTCTACATCATAAATGCAGTGTACTTACCAATCTGTACGTACAGATAAAGAAAATACAGCTCAGAGGAGCTAAGTAACTTTGCCCCAGGCATGACAGGTGGTAGGCAGCCAAGTGGGATATGAACTAGGGTCTGTCTGATGCCAAATACATATTCTGCATGCTACGTATAGACAGTGGAGAGACTGGCTCACTTTTTCTTGACTTAAAACTGTCACAGTGTTAAAATAAATCCTAAACTTGTGAAATCATTCCTCAAATGGAACTTAAGGTTAAAAACATTTATTAGGGGCACCTGAGTGGCTCAGTTGGTTGAGCATCTGATTTCGGCTCAAGTTGTGATCTCATGTTTCATGGGTTTGAGCCCTGCGTTGGGCTCTGTGCTGACAGTTTGGAGCCTGGAGCTTACTTCAGATCCTTTGTCTCCCTCTCTCTCTGTCCCTCCCCTGCTCGCACTCTCTCTCTTTCAAAAATGAATAAACATTAAAAAAAAAAAGGAACAAATTTGTTAAGTTCTAGTCCTTTTATTTTTTTTTATTTTTATTTATTTTTTTTATTTTTAATTTTTTTTTTTCAACGTTTTTTATTTATTGTTGGGACAGAGAGAGACAGAGCATGAACGGGGGAGGGGCAGAGAGAGAGGGAGACACAGAATCGGAAACAGGCTCCAGGCTCCGAGCCATCAGCCCAGAGCCTGACGCGGGGCTCGAACTCACAGACCGCGAGATCGTGACCTGGCTGAAGTCGGACGCTTAACCGACTGCGCCACCCAGGCGCCCCAGGTTCTAGTCCTTTTAAAAACAACTTATAATTCTGGAAAAGTTGGCTCATAGTGAGATGATTAGGGCTTATTTTTCAGGGCTAATACTATTTATATATTTAGATGACTGTTACTCATGCCAGGCCTACCTAGGAGGAGTTATAGAAATAGAAGTCTTGGGGTGCCTGGGTGGCTCCGTCGGTTAAGCGGCCGACTTCGGCTCAGGTCATGATCTCGTGGTCCATGGGTTCGAGCCCCGCGTCGGGCTCTGTGCTGACAGCTCAGAGCCTGGGGCCTGTTTCGGGTTCTGTGTCTCCCTCTCTCTCTGACCCTCCCCCGTTCATGCTCTGTCTCTCTCTGTCTCAAAAATAAATAAACGTTTAAAAAAAAAAAAAAAGAAATAGAAGTCTTTCTGTTCACGTTGTAGTCCTTCTATTTCTT
>NW_026059939.1:0-28730 GCF_023721935.1 Panthera uncia | reverse complement strand
CGAGTCAGGGGGCAGGCAGGTAGCGCGGGGAAGGAGACACGCCCGCCAGGGGAGCCGGGGGAGGGGAGAAGTTTCTCCTCAACTTCCCAACTCGGAGCCTGCGGGGGCGGGGAGCGCGGGCGCCTTGGGGCGCCGGCGGGCGCCGGGGCCTAGCGCTGCCCGGGCCGGGGTCGGCCGCCTCCGCCCGCGGGGCCCCGCCGGGTCCTTACCTGCCGTCCAGCCGCGCTCGCATGAGTCGCTGCTGCCGCAGCTCGGGGTGGCGGGGAGGGGGCGGCGGGCGGAGGCGAGGCCCGCGGGGCCCTCTCCCTCCTCCACCTCCGCGTCCCAGGAGCCCCGCTGCAGCGACGACGGCACAGCCGCCCCGCACTCGTTACTTCAGGAGGAGGGAATTCCCGGGCTCCCCCACCCCTCGGCCTCACTCTCCACCTCCACTCAGCTCGGCGCCCGCCCTCGCTCCCGGCTCCGCCCCTCCTCGGCGGGGGCGGAGCCGGGGGCGAGGGCGGGGGGCTGCGGCTACCTGCGCGCGCGGCCGTCTTGCTCACCGGATCTCGCGCCGCGCCCGCCCGAGTGGGAGCGCCCCCCCGCCTTCCGGCGCCGCGGCGCGCTCCGCGGGATGCGGGGCCGTCCCTCCGCAGTCCCCGTCGGCTGCTAGTCCAAGTCACTCCTCCGGACCCAACATGGCGGCGGGGTCCGGGGCGGATTCCCGAGGAGGCACAGCTGAGGGGGCGTGAGGAGGAGGCGCTTCTTGCACGCGAAGAGCGGACCCACAGCGCCCCCTCCCCTTCCGCGGACCCTTCGGCCGCGCACTCCCCTGCCCCGGGAGCTGGAGTGAGGGGCACAGCTTCCGCCTCCTCAGCCCTTCTCGGTTCCCTTCGCCCCGTTCTAGTCCTGCCGAGGGCTTTGGGGCTTTGTTTTTGTGGGGAGGGCAGGGTTGAGTTATTGTGGTTGACTGTTTGCTTTTTAGTACCGTGCTTCCGCACTCTTTTGTCACTGATAGTAAAATCTCAGCCCATCCGCGTGAGCCGGAGGTGGGGGGGGGGGCGCGTTTCTAACGCTCTCATCACCCTCCTCTTGATCGCCGTCCAAAAACGCTCGCGTCTGGCCTCCTTCCGAGCCAGGGATCCTGTCCCAACCCCTGGAGCTTCCTGTTGACTGTTGGTCGAACCAGCCTTGCCGGGAGGGGGAACCGAAGCCGAGTTCTTTTGGCGATTCTCCCAGGAATTGTGACCTTGGCTTATCTAGGGACAACGTATTTTTATATGATCCCGGCAACTTCCCAGTGAGGTATAGGTATTAGTATCCTGTTTGACAACTGTGGAAACTGAGGCTGCGACCCTGAAAGTGGAGCATAGTGGAACTAGAATTCTTCAAATACAAGCACCTTTCTTGTATGCCTTGTAGCCAGTCGCTGAAGAAGGGAAAGGATCCAGAAGGAGTTGGGAATAAAGATAAGAGTTAGTCAGTGTTGGAATAGGCTGAATCTTGAGGCTCTTCTGCTAAAATCACATATGCCCTATCAGACTTGTAGATTAACTTCCTCTCTGTGTTTCCTCTTTGGTGGGGATATCAGAACAGTAATGTGGGTCTGTTGGTTTCCTTTGTGGTTTTCAGCAAAATTCAGAATCATCTTTGACAAATGCGAAATGGTACAATCATATGTGTCAGTATTCTGGTATTCTAGTAACTTAGGAAATGCACATAAAGGTTTGAAAATCTTTTTTCTTCAGCTTGCTAAGTGAGCCAAAGGTAGGGATAGGCATTCACATTAACAAAAAGGTACACATAATATGGGATGGTACTTTATTTGATTTAGCTACTAACACTTCATTTGTTCTTCACTGTATTTGAGTTTAAACGTTTTCATGTAGATTTATATTCAGCTTTTTTTTAACTAGGAAATAAATTTTTGAGCTGTTACTTTTCTAAACTTCTAGATTAAATACAGATAATATTTTTGTTGTCCTAAACGTTCAGCCTCAAAAACTGAACTCTGAAATCCTAGTTTTCCCCAGTATAAGGGATGAGGTGGCTTTGAAGATGCTCTGTAAAGAGTTTTAAAGGTGGGAAAGGATGTCAAAATCCCCTAGGTGTTATATTAACTTATCAATGAGTCTCCTTCTATTCACCCTCATTTTGATTCTTTTTGTTACCTCATTCCCTGTTTTCTCTTTTGGAATGTTAATCTACATTATCCAGTTTTAGTCTGTAAATAACCTGGAGACTTCAATCTTACTTAGACTCAATGACTCACTTATTTCCAAGAATATTTAAAAAAACAACAAACCAAAACCAACAACAAAATGCCAACCAAAAACCACCACAACTACCAACACCACCACCACCAACAGAAGTAAGAAAGGGAATCTCTAAAGTCTTGATGAGTTTGGTACAATAGAAATTGCTTTTAAGTGCAAATCTGTTCATTCAAGATACACACAAATGACATGCACCCTTTGTCGCTCCCACACAGCACAGAGGTCTGGTATGTATGTGTTAAGGAGTGATAAGGGTTTTGGAATCCCTGGGAGAGTCTGCTGGTTGAGGAGGTTAGGGGAATGCTTGAAACAAAAGAAATGACATATGTTGAGTCCCTACAGAAGTGAAATGTATCATTTATTCAAGTTAATTAATGCTTACTGAATGTTCTGACTGAAAGTTTAAAAGATTCAAGGTTTAGCTGGGGCACATTCGATCTCACCCTGGGACATGTGATTTTGCCAGAAAATGTTTGTGTTTAGGATAAATCTACCTGCGGCTGCTCCTGTCACAGGCTGTGATGATTTTCTTTTCCTGATAACGAGAAAGCCTGCAGCCCTACACAGGGTGCATGCACTCCTCTGTGTTCTCTAACCATCCCACTACAACGCCCCCTCAAAATGCCTTCTACTAGACTTGTGCTAACCACTCAAAGCCTGGATCTCCTCATGTCCACTCGATGTCTGAAGTTATCTACACCAGTTTAGCCTGGCAAAAACTGGCGCTAAGCCCAATAAGGAAGAATATGAGGATCCCTCTAAACAAAGATCTGGAAATCAGGCAGATGGAAAGTATTCATCATTGAATGCTAGGCTCGTTGTGCCAAGCTTGGGGAGAAGTGCAGTAACCCATCAATTTCTCCTGATGCCTTCATTGCCTCAAGGACTGGTGCTTGTGTATTATACTTTTTACTTCCCCTTAATTGGGCAAGGTCTAAGAGAACTAATTCATTGGATGTGTACAGATACATCCTACAATGAATAGATGTAACAAATGCCAATCTTCTATAAGCTTCAGCAAATCTAGCTCATCTTGTTGCTCTGTTTTGTTCTTTCCAGCTTCTAAACTTTTTGGCTACCTGGTCTAAAATATTAGAATTACACCTTGTGCCTGGTGTGCCTCCCCAGCTCCAGGACTATTTTTTGGAAGTTTAGTCTTTGGATTGGAATTTACTTTGGGGTTTGTTTCTCAAATTTACATTCTTTCTAGTGCTCCTGCAGGTTGGTCCCAGGCCTGTTGCATCTAGCAAAAAAACCCCTAATTTCTGCTCTAGCTCCTCCTGGTACCCACTCTACCTACTCCTGGGTACCTTTACCTATACTTTAAACTTTCACACTCTCAACTTGGTTCTGTGACAACACTTTCTAAATTGGATGGTGCATGACATCTTCTCACATGCCCTCTGCCTAGCAGAATGTAGCATGAGGTGGAAACCTTTTAAGGGTATTTTGTTTTTTTAAGTTTACTTATTTTGAAGAGCAGAGAGAGAGGGAGTGAGAGAATCCCAAGCAGGCTCTGCACTGTCAGCACAGAGCCCTAAATGGGACTCAAACCCAGGAACCATGAGATCATGACCTGAGCTGAAATCAAGAGTAGGATGCTTAGGGGCGTTTGGGTGGCTCCGTCAGTTGTGTCCAACTTTGGCTCAGGTCATGATCTCTAGGTTTGTGGGTTAGAGCCCTGCGTTGGACTCTGTGCTGACGGCTCAGAGCCTGGAGCCGGTTTGGATTCTGTATGTCTCTCTCTCTGCCCCTCCCCCACTCACACTGTGTCTCTTTTGGTCTCTCAAAAATGAATAAACATTTAAAAAAAAAGAGGAGGATGCTTAACTGACTGAGCCATCCAGGCGCCTCTTGATGTTATTGTTTAACTCAAGTTCTTTTTCTCTGAGAACCAATCCTCTACCAATAGCTGGAGTGTAGCCCTGTGATCCAAGTACTACTATTCACAGGCTTCAGCTTCTAATTTGAAATTTTGAGTGACACAAAGGTGACTCAGCAATTATTCATGGTGGCTGTGGTGCTGAGACTCCAGTGGCAGAGGATAGATGTCTAGGAGAAGGAGAGTCCAGTAGCAGTAGGCAAGAGTCTAATGCTTCCTAAGCAGACCATCCCTAAGTCAGGACCTGGACTCCCCCACCTTCCTTAGCTCCTGCCTGAGTGTGCTCCACCAGTCTTCCTGTCCCTTCTCTGAACTTCCAAAATTAAAATCTCTTTCTGCTTAAATTAAGTACAGACTTCTGTTCTTTGCAAATGAAAACCACTACTTAGTTCCTGCTACTTCTTTGTGCTACTGGCAGGAAACTCAAGCACTGTAAGGGAAACATCTCCTGTCTCATGCACATAATGGGGGTGGTCAAGGGATGCAGGTACTGTTTTCAGAGAGAGAATGAAGTAGATAGATGCATGGTGAAAAGCAGGCAAAAGATATTAGAGGACCCCAATGCAGACTCGAGTTGCCTTAAGCCACATGTAAGACCCCAAACCTAGAATAGACCTGGCAAATGAGTCTCTCTCCTGCAGGCCCAGGGCAGCATTGTTCTCAGATCACAACATAGTAGACTCTTCTTCCCAGAGCCCTAACTCCCATCCTCTAAATCCTCGACACAACAATTCAGGCAGCAAACACCTGATATTGGTGTCAGATGCTGAAACTCATTTGATATCTCTGTCCTACAGGCTTGTAATTTCCTCCCAAGATCTATATTTGCAATTCCTAGCCATTACCAAGTGTTTGGCCTTTACTTTTCTGATACATTAAGCTGGTGTGTGGTCATAATATGTCAGTGTCTCTGACATTGAGTTTAAGCACTACTAAAATTGCTACCAGATTGCTACATCCTGGAAATCTTTACAAATGTGTTATGAAAAGTAGAACATAACTTTGCTTGAAGGCAAGAAGTTAAAGTTAGAATGTTTACCTACATCAAAGGTTTGGAAAAGAAACTATAAATCAGGCATGCTCTTATCTTGTAAGTTAACTGACATCAGATTATAAAACATAAAGGGCTGGTTATTTGGGGACTTGTTATTGTTCAATATTTTACAAGCTAACATTGTGGTTGGCATTTTTTTTAAAATATGTTGAGAATAAATCTATGCTTTTAAAAACCTTTAATATCCTTTTTAAAACAAAATCTTTTTATATTTTCAGTGCTATAGATAATTATTTTTCACATTTGTGAAAAGTAAATTATATCTGAGCAAATTAAAATCTGACCAGGGGTGCCTGTGTGGCTCAGTCTGTTAAGTGTCCAACTTTGGCTCAGGTCATGATCTCGCAGTTTGTGAGTTCCAGCCTGGCGTCAGGCTCTGTGCTGACAGCTCAGAGGCTGGAGCCTGTTTCTTTTTTTTTTTAATTTGTTTTTTTTTACATTTGTTTATTTTTGATAGAGACAGAGCACAAGTGGGGGAGGGGCAAAGAGAGGGAGACACAGAATCTGAAGCAGGCTCCAGGCCCTGAGCTGTCAGCACAGAACCTGATGCGAGGCTCAAACCTATGAACTGTGAGATCATGACTTGAGCTGAAGTCTGGAGCTTAACTGACTGAGCCACCCAGGTACCCCAATAGGAATCTATAAAAAAAGAAATGTGGATTATATGGATTTGTAGGAAATTCTTTATTTTATTATATTATATCCCAAAGAAAGGGTTGGGGGAAAACTGAAAAAGATTCATGAGACCAAACTAAAAAGAATGAATTCAATTTAGAAAAAAACAACATACATTCAGTATACCTTTCTGGAGATTAGCCTTTGGCATTTATTGTCAGTTTTCCAATGGCACCTCCCCCAAACCATGGTCTTCAGACAGAGAACCAAATGTCTGAGAAATGACTACATGTACAGCATAATTACCTTGCCAAATACAAAATATCTAGGTTAAGTCAATGTTAAGGTTTACATTAAAATCTGCCAAAGCTAGGTAATTATAGTTAAACCTTCCATGGTAACCACAACTCAGTGATTAGAGTCAGTAAACAGTTAATAACCCAATGCTAGGAAAGGTTATTTCATGTTTTTAAAATCATTCATTCATTCATAAAGCATCTGTATAATATCTACAGATAAATTCTGTATATTTTATTTTATATTGTATTTAAAAAGATCTCAGGACTTTATTAACTTGGAGAACTAAAAATTAATGGTAGGGTATTTTCTTTGTGTCTAAATACAAGGAATGTAAATATTAATAGATTTTCAAAGCTTTTATTAGAATTTATTTTTTTTTTTTTGGAGAAGGAGGAATTAATATCCTATCAAATTTAATTTAAAATACATAGTTTTCTTTTGGAAATTTTCATTAGTGAGTAAAAATCAGTTTTTACTGTTTATACCTAAGTTGATTTAAATTTTTTGTAAATTTTGCTTAAAATAACTAGTTACTGTATTTTTAAAATTATTTATTGGTTTTATTGTCATTATCATCATTTTCATTTCTTTGTAGTAGACTAATCTACAACCATTTCACCTTTTTTGAGCCCTGAGTTCTGGTCATTAATTTGCATTGGCCTATGTCCTTATGAATACTTGCAAGTGTGTTTACTAAAGACTCAACAACCATGCACTCAAGAACCAAAAAATATACAATGACTCACACTTTAGAGAACACTATTTAAATAATCCAAAAGTGACTAAAGTAGAGATTTTTCTTTTAGAGACCTGGTAATTTTTGACATAAAATAGAAAATTGGCACTCATGTTCATTTTATGTGAAATTAATTCCAACAAGTTAAAATAGAAGCAAAGCCAGAGACCAAGGAATGGATATTTTAAAAACCAGACTGGAAATTTTGGTTTATATTATGATGAGGTACTTTAAAATTTATTTCAAAAAATATGTTCAAGAAAATATGTAGATTCTCCTTAGACCTCTTAAGGACCTATTGTCTAGTTGTGAATTTATTTGAAACCTTGAAATAGAAAAAAAAAAAAAATTCCTCCTTTTGTAAAAGGCTCCAAGTCTTACATACTATCTCTAAAAGTCACTAGTCTCATTTCCTTTGAGATGATGAGCTATACGTCCAAAAAACAAAACATTTCCTGAGTCTGTTTAGAATACATAGGATCTGTTCCTAAGTGTTTGTCATGTGTCCTCAACAATCTGGTAGACATCAAAAAATAGATAGATAGATAGATAGATAGATATTTATATAAAATTTTGAGATGGTTAATGGCACAGAATCATACAAAGTCTAAGCAAGTATTTGATAAATTTGGTCGTTTAGACATATAAACACTTATTAAACTTTATTTACCGTAAGATATGGAAATCCATATAAAGCTTTGACAGTGGAAAGATCTTTGGTCTGGGAGTAAATATTAATTCTGGTCTCACTGCTAGTGGGTGTGAGATTTCTTCTGCGGTTCTGAAAATATTCTGGAATTGGATAGTGGTAATGGTTTCACATCTCTCTGAATATACTGAAAACCACTGAATTGTGCATTTTGAAGGATGAATTTTATGGTATGTAAATTATTTCTCAATTAAAAGAAATTCTGGTTCCAGAATTTTATGCCCTTATGTAGCTATGTAATCTTTTTCCCTCAACTTTATTGGGATATAATTGATATATAACATTATATAAGTTTAAAGTATACAACATGATTTGATACACGTTTATCTATTGTGAAATGATTACCATAATAATGTTAGTTAGCATATCTATCACCACTTATGCTACACAGAATTGATCAAAGGATTGGGGCACCTGGTTGGCTCAGTCACTTTGGTGTCTGACTTTGGCCTAGGTCAGTGAGTTTGAGCCCCACATCCGGCTCTGTGCTGACAGCTCAGAGTCTGGAGCCTGCTCTGGATTCTGTCACCTCCCTCTCTGCCCCTCCCCGCTCACGCTCTGTTCTCTCTGTCACTCAAAAATGAATAAACGTTAAAAAATTTTTTCAAAAAAAAGAATTGATCAAAGGATAAAGTACATAAATATAAGGAAATAAACACTATGTAACTAACTTCCAATGGAAAGGATAGGGTACAAGGACAACTGATTGTCCATCTGAAGAAAGAAAAATTTGCCTAGAAAATTTTATGCACGTTTATTGGCCATTCATATTTCTAATTTTGTGAATTGTCCTGAATCAACTCTGCATTTAGGTGTGATTGTTCTTTTCTTTATGGATTTTAAAGTATTCTTATTGAATATTTTGAATATTTGAATTCTTTATTTTTCATAGACAATGGCAACATTTCCCCCAAGTTTTCATGTGCCATTTATCTTTATTTGTGGATTTTCTTTTAGTACAGAGAAATTGAAAAAAAAATTTATTAAAAAAATTTTAAGTTTATTTATTTTGAGAGAGAGAGAGAGAGAGGGAGAGAGAGAATCCTAAGCAGGCTCCACACCATCAGCACAGAGCCCAATGTGGGGCTTGAACTCATGAACTGTGAGATCATGACCTGAGCTGAAACCATGGATGCTCAACAGACTGAGCCACCCAGGTTCCCTGAAACTGAAAAATATTTTAATTGATTTATCGATCTCTTTCTTTTTGTTTTCTTTTAAGTTGGCATTCTTAAATTTTCCTTTCTGATCCTAAAATTATTTATATATTTTTCTACTATTTTTGTGATTTCCCTTTGCATTGAACAAATTTAGTGCATTTGAATGTGTTTTATATTGTAGAATAGGAAGTAGTGATCTAATTTTTCTCTTTTTCCAATAAGATTGTCAGTTGTACCCGTATTTCCTGGAAATTAAATTTATTTCTTTTTCTTGCTTAATTGCTCTGACTAGGACTTCCAGTACTATATTGAATAGGAGTTGTGAGCATGGGCTCTTTTGTTTATTCCTGATTTTAGAGGAAAAGCTTTCAGCTTTTCATCATCGAGTATGATGTTAGCTGTGGGTTTGTCACATAGAGCCTTTATTATGTTGAAGTATGTTCCTTCTATACTTGATTTGTTCAGAACTATTATCATGAAAGGATGTTGGATTTTGTGAAATGCTCTTTCTGCATCTATTGAGAAGATTATATAATTTTTATCCTTTATTCCATGTGGTGAATCATGTTTTCTAGCTATGTGATCTTAAGTACGTTTCCCAAGTTCTTAAGACTCTGGTTTTCTCCACTGTAAAGTGAAGGGATTTTATTAGATCAGATTTTTTTCACACTATGGGTTGCAGTTCCTTAGTAAGTAGCAAAGCAATTTAGTAGATGGCAACCAACCTTTTTTAGAAAACGAAATAAAGAAATATGAGTGTTACTACATATAATAAGTATTATTTTGCCAAACTCTTGTTTCCCTTATAGATGTGTACATACTGAGTCGTGATGTAAAATATATTGTTTTCATTGTGGGTAACAATTAAAAGTTTGCAATCCACTGTATTAGCTGATTTGTAATGTCCTTCCTTCTATAAAATTCTGTCAGTTTATTCTATTTGGTAGTAGCAAAGTCTCTATTTGATCTTGTAAAACTTGCAGGTAACATTCTTTGAACACTTACTGTGTGTCAGAAGCTATTCTGAACTCTTTGGGTATTAACCCAGTCCTCACTGCAAACTATGAAGCAGTACAATTATTATAATCCTTCCCATCTTATAGGCAAAGAAAATGAGGGAAAAAGAAGGCCACAGCTAAGATAAAAATATTTAGCTAGAAGTGGTGAAACTGGAAATTAATAGTTAATTTTAGAACCAACACTTTAACCACGATGTCATTCAATTAAGAATTCTAGCAAAAAAAAAACAACAAAACAAAACAAAAAACCTTTAAAACATTTTAAACTGATTAAGATCTTGTAGTCCTTCTCTACTTAATATTATAAAATTATGTATTTTGGGTGGTGAATAAACAAACCACATTTGAGAAAACATTAAAAGAGGTGGGGGAGGGATAGTCAACACATCATTTAAGACCATCAACTCTCTTCCCAGTTCCCTCTGTAGATCTCGAGGTTGGGGCTGAGTAACAGAAATTTTTGACTTAAAAAGAGAGAGAGAGAGAGAGAGAAATATTTCTCTGTGATAGTCTTCCCTTAAGAAAAAAACAGAACGCTTGTAAATTCCTTTGTTTCATCCTATTAATATAAAGATTTATTCAACTTTAGTTCAGTTGAATTTGGTCACAAATATGTCTAGTGTCTTTCCTCCTCTCAGAATTTTTCTAATTAGCTTCTAAAAAAGGCAAATGATACTAAGATGCATGAGAAATGAAAAACAGAATTTAAATGAATGGCTGAAGTCAATGCAATTAAAACAACAGCAACAAACGCTAGATTCTCTGTCTTCCTATTTTTTTTTCCTTTTGATGATAGCTATATTCTGTGGCACACATACATACTCACTATTCTACTAATTCAACAACCACAAAAATTATTTTGACATGGTCTCTGCTGCTCAAGTACATTCCAATTTGTTGGTAATAAAAATTGGAAACTATCGTCTCTTGTGTTCTTTACCCAGCACTTGCCATGATTTATATGCTAAGTCATTTAAATTCATCTTCTCCACAATCTGTGAGGTTATTCCCCCCTCCTTTTAAACTGAAACTCAGTTAAAATAATTTGGTATTAAAAGATCCTGCTTGAGTTAAACCGCAGATTCTCTGAGCCATGTTATAGTTTCTCCCCTAGCTCTGAAATGTTGCTGTTTCCTCCATACACAGTATACATGTATTTAGTATGTTTTCTGTTATTGCAGTTATTTGAAACAAATGTAATACTTTCATTCTTTCGCTTCCATCTGCTATGGGATTTGTATTTTACTATTATGGAGCATTTAGAAGATTTAGAGACTATTATTATTATTTCTGGTTCAGCTCAAATCGTGAATATTTCCTTTATGTTACAATCACATGTACATTTTTCACATTTCCTTTCAAAAAAATTTTTTTATGTTCATTTATTTTTGATATGGAGAGAAACAGAGCATGAGTTGGGGTAGGGGCCAAGTGAGAGGGAGACACAGAATCCGAAGCAGGCTCCAGGCTCTGAGCTGTCAGCACAGAGCCTGACGTGGGGCTCGAACCCACCAACCGTGAGATCATGACCTGAGCCGAAGTTGGATGCCCTACCAACAGAGCCACCCAGGTGCCCCATTCACATTTCCTTTTTAATGCTTCATTGTGAATTATTAATGTCTAATGGGCCAGGAACAATGTAGCTGTTTAGATAGAATTTTTCAAATTCATCATGGAATTTAAAGAGGGAGGGAGATCCCTGGTTGAGTTTCTTTAAAAAACAAAACAAAACAAAAACCTCTATAATCATACTCTTGGAGCAGTGCTTGAAATAATGATTCCCCACAAGGAACATTAAATAATGTAAAGGAAAAGCAATTTATAAAGCATAACAGAGAGATAAACTTCCAGCCTATAAAACCTGTTTTGGAAAATTCAGATATGAAATTCCACAAGGCAGAGGAAGAACACATTTAGCAGAGATTTTAACCACATAGGAATAGTGCAGAACTACCATGAAGAACTTAGTGTGAGCAACCACATACAGCCTTACAAGCTTTCTGGACATTTATTTTCTAAGGCAGTGTTAAAAATATTCAACTGGGTAAAAAATTTTTTTAATGTTTATTTATTTTTGAGAGAGAGAGAATGCACATGTGAGAGCAGTGGAGGGGCAGAGAGAGAGGGAGACAGAGGATCTGAAGTGGGCTCTGCACTGACAGCAGAGAGCTCGATGTGGGGCTTGAACCCATGAACTGTGAGATCATGACCTGAGCTGAAGTTGGATGCTTAACTGACTGAACCACCCAGGGGCCCCTGGGTAAATTTTTTTTAATGTTTATTTATTTATTTTGAGAGAGAGTGTGAACACAAGTGGCGGAGGGACAGAGAGAGGTAGAGACATAATCCCAAGCAGGCTCTGCACTGTACTGCTGACCAGGAAATTCCAGATTGACTAGTTTAAGATTACATTCCCAGGAGAGGTTGAAATTGCAATTAAGTTGGGTGCTAAGTCTAGGCTTGCTGAGGTAGGCTTAGCACAAGTCACTCCATTTTGGACCTATTGTCCCTTCTTTTTAAAAATTTTTTTTTTTAACGTTTATTTATTTTTGAGACAGAGAGAGACAGAGCATGAACGGGGTAAGGTCAGAGAGAGGGAGACACAGAATCCGAAACAGGCTCCAGGCTCTGAGCTGTCAGCACAGAGCCCGACGCGGGGCTTGAACTCACGGACCGAGAGATCATGACCTGAGCCGAAGTCGGCCGCTTAACCGACTGAGCCACCCAGGTGCCCCTCTATTGTCCCTTCTTAACAGCAGGTACTATTTATTTCACAATCACAAGGTTCTAGGCAAGTTACTAGTACTTCACATCATCACAGCTCTTTTCATCCCTCACAACAATCCTATAAATCCTAAATTTGGGCATTAATGAGGTTCATATGTCCTGAGAGAAATATTCTTTAGTGATGAATATCCTTTTTAATTTATAACAAAAGATAGAGAATAAAATTCTAATTTCTTAATTTTCATGAGACTTAGTAAGGCTAGTGTGTCCAAGTTTGTGCAGTTATAACAGGTGGCATCACTATTTTAATCAAGTCTGATTCATAATCACTTTTGGCCACTGCCTCCACAATTCACAGGTGCTCCCAGCCCTGCCTGTTTTCTTAGAGAGCTCAGTTCCTCAACCACATATCAATAAATGTGAACTACAAATTGCATATGGCTTAGGCATTTTTCAAAAGCTAGAATTTAACGATTGATTATAGATTAGAATCCTTACATAAGGGAATAATTTTGGATATTTGTCATGGACAGAAAGTATCTAATCTCAGTAACAGATATTGATTAATTTCCTTATTTTCATAATGACATTACAAACAAATTATTACATTTGTAACCTACTTATATTTTTCTCCTCTTGGTAACAAAATATAGCTTACATAAAATTCCCATTATCAAGAATTTTCCTCATTGTGTAGATTATGAAAAATCAGGACATTGAAAGGAGATGATTCCCCAGTTTCCCTTCATTATTCAATAGTAGAAATCATTGTTACTCAAGAAATGCTCACTGTACTGAATGAAACAAAGAAATATAAGAATATATCCTGCTTTTAGAAGCTTAGCACCTAGAATATTATACACAAAGATGAATAATAGCTCATATCTGATACATGCTAATGAAGAGCATAGAAAATAAAATCTTTGGGAATTTAGAGTAGAGGGAGATCTTACAGGCAGTTGAAAAGAGCTTTGAAAAGGCAGTGGGACATAATGAAGAAATCAATTCTATAAAGACATTCCTCAAAGGAAAGAAGATGACTTGGGCAGAGTTTCAGAGTCCAAAATGTGTGTGGAGATAGAGTGCAAACGATGCCAGAAGTTGGGGGTCTATACAGGGGGTAGAGTAGGAAATAAAAATGTCTGATGATTTGATGTTTACAGCTCTTGTCTTTGGACATGAATTTTTCTATCAAATGCCTCCAGTTCTTACTGTACTGAACTTTTTAAGGGTGGAGCCTTTATCTTATCTATCCTAATATCTTTAGCACCTAAGACCACACTGAGTGCCTGGAACAGAAAAGGAAACCTAGACTCGGATGCTTTAACAGACTGAGCCACCCAGGTGCCCCAATTAAAAACAATTTTTTTAAATAGGAGTTTGGTATGCAGTGGAAATAAGGATAGTTTTTGTAATTTGGTAAAGGATTTATATCTTTAACACCAATTTAAGACTCAATTTTGGGGGGTACTGGGATGGCTCAGTCAGTTGAGCTTCTGGACTTGGGCTCAGGTCATGATCTCACAGTTTCTAAGTTTGAGCCCCCCCATCAGGCTCACTGCTTAAGTGCAGAGCCCACTTCAGATCCTCTCTCTCCCTCTCTCTCTGACCCTCCTCTGCTCACGCTCTCTCTCTCTCTCTCTCAAATCTTTATTAAAAAAAAAGAAAGGACTCAAAAATTTTTTATTGAAGTTATAGTCATTGTGTGTGTGTGTGTGTGCGCGTGTTTAAGTAATTTCTGTGCTCAACGTGGAGCTTGAACTCACAACCCCAAGATCAGGAGTCACATATTCTACCAACTGAGCCAGCCAGGTGCCCCTGAAGTTATAGTCTTGACAAGATGATAAAAAAAATTAGAATTACCCCAAATCTGCCACTCTGATAGTAGTTATTTGGCATTCTTGCACATTTTTCTCCTGCAATTCTATGCCTTCAGTCTCTAATGGAGAGTGAATTCCAGTTGGATTCACAAAGCCCCAACTTGAACAGCTTCCTGATAGTTTTGAGTTTAATGTTTTATACCCCCTCTTACAGTGACAGTGCCCAGAACAGTGGCCGGCAGGCAGAAGGTGCTTGATGTATTCTTGAGCAATGCGGATATAAATGAAATTGGTTTGGAAGAGACCTGGGGAAGTCTGGGATAGAGGAATGGGAAGGCTTTCTTTGTTAGAGGTAAAGATGAATAGATACCCCTCAACAGTGGGACATCAAAAATGACAATCCGATGTAGCAATTGAGGAAGAGAAGCAGGAAATAGCGGGGAAATGAAGTAAAGGCAGGTACAACAGAGGCAGTCCAAAGGAATGAAGGCAAGCTTTGACCATGAGACTAAAGACGAGGGGGTGTTTGGGAAGGGGATGATGTCATCAGAACAACAATAGAGGAAGACAGTTTTGGCAGCAGCTTTTGAATAGACTTTGAAGAAAAAAAATTAGAGAGAGGGGAAAAAGGAAACGGGAAAGGGAAGTCTGCTCAGAACTCAGCATGACATTCAGAGTGGGTGGGGAGCTTCCTGTCACAGCTTGATGTTTGGAACATCTGGTCACCTCTTATGAAAACTGGGCCTTAGAAAGCTTTAGCTTTCTTAAGCCGACTAGGTTAGAAAACGTACGAATTCCATGGCCTAAGGGTCATCGCCAGTAAACAGGCGTATCTGAAGATGGGAAATAAATTCTTCTCTTACCCTGAGAACACTCCCACTAGTTTTCCAAGGTAAGTGTTCTTATTTGTAAATGTATATGCTTTACGTGTTTTGGGAATTTATTGGTTTTGTATTAATATTAAAGGATTGCAAATTCACTTTTAATTCAATGATCTCAAATGGTGAAATGTAGTTAAAAGATTTACAAAGAAAACAATTGTTTCCAAAGCTAATGATTTTCACTGCCCATTTTTCTGTTGTGTTGTTTAATTTTCCTAAGATTCCATACCTTGCTTCCTTTACAACCAGGGCCCAAAATTTCCACAACTCAATTGTGCCCTCTAGTGTTTCTTAGTATTTAATGCAGGCTACTTTGGATTTTTTTTTTTTTTTTTTTTTTTTTTTTTTAGAGGAAGGGGGGGGGGGGGGGGGAGGGGGGGGGGGGGGGGGGGGGGGGAGAGAGAACGCCAACCCAAGCAGTCTCCGCACTATCAGCACAGAGCCCCATACGGGGCATGAACACAACAGAAATGTGAGATCATGACCTGAGCTGAAACCAAGAATCAGCCGCTTAACCAACGGAGCCACCCAGATGCCCCTACTTTGGAAATTTTTAAAGTGGCCACAGGTAAAACTAATCTTGCAATGAGTAGGGAAGCTGATAATGGTTCCCACTTTATCAGCTGTAGGCTACCCCCTGTATTAGCCAGTATAAGGTAGCCATGTTATGTAACAAACTCCCAAATCTCAGTGACTCAAAAAACAAAAGTTTATTTCTCACAGAAGGTCCAGTGCAAGCTGGCCAGGCCTGTCTGCATGCCTCACCTTGGAGATGCAAAATTCCTTCATTTTGTAATTCTGTTATCTTACCTGCTAAAGTCACCAGAGCAGGAAAATAGAGATATGCAGATGGCACACTGGCTTTTAACTGGTCCAGCCTGGAAGCGACACATGTTACCCGGCTACTTTCTACTGGCCAGAAGTAGCAACCTACCCCAGCCCACAGGCAAGGGGGCCTGGAGGACACGGATGTTCTGGGACCTCTGTCTCTACTAAAGTTTCTATAAGAGCAGCTGGGGATGAACACGTTAGACATTCTAGCTTCATTATTTTGGGACATATTTTTGATTTGAAGTTTTCCAGTAGGAGAGAATTCAATCAAAAAGAGAAAACAATATTTTAATATTTATAATTCTTCATTTTCAATATGACACTCAAAATTAAATATTTCATTTGTATAATGGCCAAAGTGTAGGGGACTGATTTTTATATTATAATTTCTGTTCTAATTGACTATTGTATAAAATTAAATGTCCCTATTTCCTTATTCTTTGAAAGAACTATCATCTTCCTCCTGCATCTATTCCTTCAACATAAGTTACAATTTTGTTTTTAATTATTTCTTTCCAACTTTAATTGGGTATATTTGAAAGCTGTTCTCTAACCTGTTCTTTTTACTGATATTCCATCTTAAATTACATTTATTAATGACATTTTGGAAGTTTTGCCTATTATTGGGGAAAATGTATTTAAGGAAACTATAATTATCTATTAAACATTGAGCTTAATGGCTCTTTTAAAATTTTCTTTATTGTTGTAAAATATACACAATATAAAATTTACCATTTTAACTATTTAAAAATGTACAGTTTGGAGACATAAAGTACAGTCACAATGTTGTGCAACTATTATCACCATCCATCTCTGGAATGTTTTCATCTTCCTGAACTAAAACTCTGTATCTTTTATTTATTTTTAAAATTTTTTTTAAAGTTTATTTTTTTTGAGTGAGAAAGTGAGTAGGGGAGGGCAGAGAGAGATAGGGAGAGAGAGAATCCCAAGTAGGCTCCACGCTGTTAGAGCAGAGCCCGATGCAGGGCTCAAACTCAGGAAGCCTGAGATCATGAACTGAGCCAAAACCAAAGGTCAGAGGCTTAACCGACTGAGCCACCCAGGTGCCCCAGATTCTGCACCTTTTATTTTTTTTTAATTTAAAAAATTTTTTTAAACGTTTATTTATTTTTGAGACAGAGACAGAGCATGAACGGGGGAGGGGCAGAGAGAGAGGGAGACACGGAATCAGAAGCAGGCTCCAGGCTCTGAGCCATCAGCCCAGAGCCTGACGTGGGGCTCCAACCCACGGACTGCGAGATGGTGACCTGAGCTGAAGTCGGATGCTTAACCGACTGAGCCACCCAGGCGCCCCTGATTCTGCACCCTTTAAACACTAACCCTCATTTCCTGCGCTCTCCTATCTCTGGAAACCACCATTCTACTTCTTGTCTCTATGAATTTCACTACTTTAGTACTTCATGTAAGTGTAATTAGGCAATATGTGTCCTTCTGTGTCTGACTTATTTAGCATAGTGTTTTCAAGCTTCATCCATGTTGTAGCATGTGTCAGAATTTCATTTTTTTAAGGCTGAATAATATTCTATTGCATGTTTGTACCACATTTTGTTTATCCATTCATCATAAGGGCTCATCTATGACAGTGTCACATTAATTTTGTTTAGTTAGTAAATCCTCAATACATATTTTAATAGTCTTTGATAATCTATAGCACATCTTGCTTAGAGAGACATAAAATTGCTCAATCTTTGGTTGCCCTATTACTCTATACATCTTATATATCTTGCCATTTCCACCTTTCATTAGGTCTTCTGGCAAATTTCCACTTTTCGAAGGAGGTTTTCTACACTGTAACTAACGGTGCTCTGGGGATAATCAACCGTAGTGCTTGGCCTCCAGTACAAGCATGTTACATTGTTAAACTTTTCCTTTTCTGCCTTGATATTTCAGAGACTGATTTTTTAAAGTTATCTTATATAGAGAGATTCTATAGAGTGGTAGGCACTTCACCATCAGCTTCACCATGTTTTTAAAGTCTTTGTCATAATTCTATTGCTAATGATAGTGTTAACTCTCATTTTTAAAAATTTTCTTTTTTTTTTATTTTTTTATTTTTTATTTTTTAACGTTTATTTATTTTTGAGACAGAGAGAGACAGAGCATGAACAGGGGAGGGGCAGAGAGAGAGGGAGACGGAATCGGAAGCAGGCTCCAGGCTCTGAGCCATCAGCCCAGAGCCCGACGCGGGGCTCGAACTCACGGACCGCGAGATCGTGACCCGGGCTGAAGTCGGACGCTCAACCGACTGAGCCACCCAGGCGCCCCTAAAAATTGTCTTTTTTATTTTGAGAGACATAGACAGAGGGAGAGGGAGAGAGAGGCAGAGAGAAGGGGAGAGAAACCTAAGCAGGTTCCGAGCTGTCAGCACAGAGCCCAATGTGGGGCTCGAACTCACAAACCATGAGATCATGCCCTGAGGTGGAATCAAGAGTCGGACGCTTAACCAACTGAGCCACCCAGGTGCCCCAACCCAATCCTCACATAATAATAATAGCCACTGAGCTCAGTTCCAAGTATTTGATAGCACAGTACATACTGCTGCTAGTTTTCGAAAAAGAAAACACAGGAGAAAAAGCAGGGTAGAAAGGAGGAAAATGATAACTTGAATTTTGGACAGGTAGGATTTGAGGTGCCTGAGGGAAGCAGACAAGCTAGTGGGAAATGTGAATGTGCATCAGAACTCAGGAGCACTGCCAGGGCTGGAGGTGGATTTGGGAATGAATAATATGTAGGTAAGAGCTACAGCTGCAGAACAAAAGACATTTCCAAGGGAGGGAGAGAATGCAGTTTCCACTTAGCCCAGCACCAGCCCTGAGCTGAGCCTGAGGCATGAGTAGGAATTAGCCAGGCAGGAAGCCAGGAAGGGATGTGAGCCTGCATGGTCCCTGCTAACTCCTATTCTACTTTTCATTTCCATGGATTTGATTATCTGGGTACCTTTTACAAGTGGAATCATTGCATATTTACCTGTTGTGTCTGGCCATTGGGAGCAGTGGTGTTTACCCCAGCTGTTTAGCCAAACTATCTGAAAAGCCTTGAAAAACCACAAATGCCTGAACCCCAGAGCCAGGGATTCGTAGTCATGTGGTCTGAGGTAGGAGTCCGACATCTGCATTGAAAAAAAAAAAAAAGTGAGAACATCTGCTGTAGAGGTAGAAGACCAAGGGAGGATATTCTCATGTAAACTAAAGGAGGCAAGGCTGCAGGTGAGGGCAAGTGGTGACAGTGAAAAAGTACCTCCTGGAGGTTGAGAAGGGAGAGGACTCTGGAGCAGCCAGGGTGTTTGGCAAACAAGGTTTTATCTGCAGCTTGCATGGAGCAGTTTCAGTAGTGGGATAAGGGGAAAAACAATTGTCAGAGCAAGTCTTCTGGGACACTGAGAGAAATTCGAATCAAAATTATGGGTAGAAAGGGAAAGATTCAAGGACAGGTGGAGATGCAGGTAAGTGATGAGACAGGGGTGCATACATGGAGGGACTCATGCGTGATAGCTTCTGTTTTCTAAGCAGAGGCCACACCATAAGTGATAAGAACACAGACTCAAATTCTGGCTCTGCCATTTCTCTCGTCTGTGATCTCTGTGCTTCAGATTTCTCATCTGTAAAATGGGGATATATATATATATATATATATATATATATATATATATATATATGTTAGACAGAGTGGGGGGGGGCGGGGGGGGGGGGAGGGAGAGAGAGAGAGAGAGAGAGAGAGAGAACTTAAGCAGACTCCATGCTCAGCCACCCAGACGCCCCCAAAATGGGGAAAATATTATTTCCTGCCCAATAGAACTCCTGGCATACAGTGAGGACACAGGTTCATTAACAGACATGGAGGTGAAAGTTGGGCTCGATGGCCGCTGCCTCTGAAGGGACTCGAAAAGGAGCCAACTTGAGTTGCAAAGGGGGTTGTGGGATAGTGTTGGTGGTTCAGCCGAAGCTGCAAACTATTGCTTGTAGCGGAATAGATCAGCTTTTTGTTTGATTTCCTTGGCGGAATTCAGCAGCAGGAAGCAGCGAAGGCGGGGCATTAACAGGGGAGGGCGCAGTAGGCAGGGCCAACAGTCGTCGGCGCCACCGCGGAGTGTCGGAGTGTTGCGGGGGTTCGCCCCCAGCCCAGGCAGGACTGCGGCTTGGGTCACGAGGACTTCCGGTGCCTGCACGCGGCGGAGGTCCCAGAGGAAGCTTCTGGCTTGGGAAGTAAGTGGAGATGCAGAAGTGGGGAGAGTTAGGGTTTGAGAGAGAAATTCCCCACGGGAAACATGTTTTAGGACTACTGATTCAGCATCCCACACCATCAGTACTTTTCAAACTCCTCTGGAGATAGGGAAACTGAAGGGATCCTGTAAAGGATTGCTTTTTTTTTTTTTTTTTCTTTTTTGATCCTTTTCCTGGTTCTATTCTTGCTAGGACCTATACCCCTGCTTTACACAGGCCGCATACACAAATAATGTATGTCCTCCTTGTAAGAGAAAAGGAGTTAAGGATTTCTTTGGAGTCTTCCAGCACGATAGATAACATCTAAGCCTACCAGGTGGGGTTGTTATGTATGTTTTCCAAGACCACTGACTCCAGACACTTGACGCCAAAACCCCTGGATCCCTGGCATGAGTGAATTATGAAGGACACCTGAGCACTTGTCCTTGTTCCAACCAGTTTCTAGATGCCTGAGAGGACCCGCACGCCAGACCACAATCGCCCATAAAAACCCCAGACCCCAGCAAAGATGAGACTCTCTTTTACCTGAGTTTCCTAGATTCTGTTTGTATTTGTGCTCTCTCTCCATCTTCAGTAAACTCTGCTCTCACTTCCTCTCTGCTTGCATTTGATTTCCAGCCTGCAAAACCCTCTTGGCTGGTCCTGCGGGCCCCCTCTGGGTCCTCCCACCTGGCCAGCCTACATCACTCTTGGGTTGGTAGTTCTTCAGATGCCTAAGGGAACAACTCTTTCAGTCGGAGTGACTCCATTTTCTTCTGTCTAGATAAGTAAGGGGGAAGGGTGTGGAGGGCTAGAAGCAATAATATTCTTTATAAAATTTCGTTAGAAAAAAAGGTGTTTTTGTTGTTGTTTGCTTGTTTGTTTTGGTTTGAAAACCATGGTCCTTTGGTGGAATGAATTTGGGATCGACAGTGTAGAGACACAGGCCTTGATCGTGCCCTCGCAAAAGCAGGTGTGTGGTTTGGATTGGGTCAATGACCTTGCTTGGATCTCAGTTTTGTTATTTATACAATGAATGGGCTGCGCTAGGTGACCCTTTCTGCTCTCACATACCCTCATTCTGGCTGATGAAAGCTGGGATTCAGCCCCTCAGCCGCACCGCGCCTTTGGAGGTTGCGGGCGCCACCTGGTGGTAGAAACGGATAGTGCTGTCCACAGGCTGGGACCAGACTCAAGACCCAGGGACCCATGCCACTTTCTCCACGGGAGAAGTATCTCTCCAGGGACAGGATGCCCTATCCAGGGTAAGAGTGATCTTTTGTTAGAATAAATTGAGGATTAGCGGGACATGGCACAGTGGCCAGAAACTCATCACGGCGACCAGAATAACTCATCAACACATGTGAATAATTTATGGCATGCTCATCACATTGGAAAGAGAAGGCCAATAACGTTAGCCAAAACTTACTTGGAATTTGCTTACTTTGATTAAATGTTTCTTTATTGGAACAGTGACCTTGAAAATAACTCCATCATCATATTCAGGCCCATCTCACGGGTTTCCTGGTTGAATTGTGAAACTGCTGTGCGTATTTGCTGTTTATGTCACTGCATTTGTTGAGCTCAGATGAAGTCAGGGTCACTCTGCCATGAGCCATAACAGCCTCTTTTGTCTCTAAAGGATTTTTAAAATGACTGAGGGGTAATATTGGAGAGCCAGGTATTGATTCAGAAGGATTGTTGGGACAAAAGCTTCTGGGAGTAGACTTGGATTATGAATTTCCTACCCACGGGCAGAAAGGGTGTCTGTCATGAAGGTTGTCAGGAAACAAACACAATAAAAATGATAATAGAGCAGAAGTCGGAAGGAATTTTTCTGTCATTGTGCTCATCCTTGAACCCTCAAGAAATGAGATCCACGCCTCTGGTTTTGGATTGCACATAGTCTGGGTTTAACCTCACTTTTTTTTTTTTTTTAAATAGCAAAGCTAAAGTTTTACTCTCCAAAGAGCTGGTTTCAAAAATGTGTTGGAAAAGCTCCTGTTCCTTTATATTTAGGGTAATTTTATTTCCTCTATGAAGAATTTTGTGGATTAAAAATCATAGTATCCAAAATTTATTATAGGCCAAGATCAAAGCAATCACCCACTTTTATAATTCTGCACGTCAATCCTGTAATCCTACCCTTCAACTCCTTCCCCCTCAGTCTCAGATCTAACTTCTAGTACACTGTGAAAAATTGAAACTCTTGACTCCCATCCCCAAAAGTCTACGACATTTATACTTCCTTCCCATTTCACAGCAAAAGGTGAGCACCCTCCACTCGTGTTCTGGATCCTAGGACCTCTCACCTCCTACCTATACGTCAACTGTCATTGTCTTCTGTATGTCCATCTTCTCCTCCTGAACATATCATTGTGCATAAGTGATTCACATCTTTAGACAAAGAATCAAACTTGATCTTGTTTTCCACTTTGGTTACTATCTTGGGTCTCCTCTTCTGGTCTAAACCAACCCTCTTGACAGAGCAGGGTATGTTCTCTATCTCCAGTCCCTCCCCTAGTTCATAATCCTTCCTCAAATGATAGTAATAAGGCTTCCAACTCAACCATGCTATTGAAACTACTCTGCCAGAGTTACCACAGCCAGATTCAGTGCGTGCTTTTCTGGCCCCTCTTGATCTCTCGGGGGGCATTTAACACCTCTGACCACCTTCATTTTTTAACAGTCTCCTCAATTGGCTTTGGTGAACCCCTCTCCCTCTCCCAGGCTCTCCTTCCTCTTCAGAAATTCCTTCTCAGTTTCCTTTTTTAGGCTTATGCTGTGTGTGTGTGTGTGTGTGTGTGTGTGTGTGGAGAGAGAGAGAGAGAGAGAGAGAGAGAGAGAGAGATGCTTGTCATTTACTGAGCCCCTCCTAAGTGCCAGGTCCTGTAATAGCTTGCATACATTATTTCATTGAACTCTCAGAATAACCTTATGAGGTGTTGTTGTTGTTGTTGTTTTTAATTTTATAGGGAGGGAGGTAAAGGGAGAGAGTAGGAGAGAGAGAGGGAGGGAGGGGGAGAACGAGAGCAAGAGTGAGAGCGAGAGCAGGCGCGCGCGAGAATCTCAAGCAGGCTCCATGCTCAACGTGAAACCTGAGGCAGGGCTTGATCTCACAATGCTGTGATCTTGACCGGAGCCGAAATTAAGAGTTGGTTGCTCAAGCAACTGAGCCACCCAGGCGCCCCTGAGTTAGGTGTTTTTTTTACATTTTTTTTTAATGTTTATTTATTTTTGAAGGAGAGAGAGACAGAGCATGAGTAAGGGAGGGGCAGAGAGAGAGAGGGAGACACAGAATCCGAAGCAGGCCCCAGGCTCCGAGCTGTCAGCACAAAGCCCGATGTGGGGCTCCAACTCACAAGCTGTGAGATCATGACCTGAGCTGAAGTCGGATGCTTAACTGACGGAGCCACCCAGGTGCCCTGAGTTAGGTGTTTTAAATCCCCATTTTATATGGGGACCTCAAGACTCAGAAAAAGTTTAATAATTCCTTGAGTAACAGACTGAAGCCCAGTGTCATCTGCCTTCTGAGGCTAAGCTCTTACCCTCTGATGTTATAGTGCCTCTTCTTCATTGGGCCTCTTAAAGTCTGACCTGCCTGAAGGCTATGCCCACAATTCCCTTGCCTCCCTCAGGGAGTATCATTCCCACCCTGAGGTTTGATGACCATTTCCCTGCTGATACATGAGAAGTCACTGCATGCACTGTCACTCCCTGTAAATGCAACTCCATGTCCCACAAGCCTCTCAATCTTTTCAAAGTCTTTGTTTTTTAATTGTGAAAAGAACACTTAATATGAGATTTAGCCTCTTAACATTTTCAATGTACAATATGTTATTGTTGACTGTCGTCAAATCTAATCAAAGCTCCGAGTCCTATAGATGGGGACCTTACCACTTGCAACCTCATTTCTTCCTGTTCTGCTCCTCCCTCTCGTGGTGCTTCAGCCACACCCACCTACTTGCTGAAGTCCTACTCAGTTCCGCCTCGAGGCCATTGTCCATGTTGTTCTCTTTTACTGTTGTGTTCTTACTGCAGCTTATTTCATAGTTAGGTCTTTCTTATACTTGATGGCTCAGCTTAATTACTATATTGTCAGAGAAACTCTCCTGACCATCCTATCTATAGAAATCTTTCTTCAGTTTTTCTTGGTCACATCATCCTCTATGGTTATCTTGTGTTTACTTAGTCATCGTCTGTCTGCTTCCACTATCACAGAAGTCCTTTGACTTGTCGAGGACCACCATGAACATTTGCACATGTTGTACACTGTATGAAGGTGCCTCTACTTATGTGCCAGAAGAGCTGTCTTTAAAAAAAAAAAATTGTTCAAAGATACCATCCAGGCTGGTGGTAGACATGGTTTTGTCTGTCTTGTTCAGTTTCTCGAGCCTAGAACAGTGACAGATACATATTGGACTTTCATAAAATACTTATTGAGTGAACGGAAGGGAGTAATGTAGCTGCAGGACAGGTTTATACCAGAAAAGAACCATTCCTTAACATTTAAAATCTTCTGATAGGTTCCATTACACGTAGAGTAAGATAAGAATCCTTTACGTGGCCCACGGGGTTGGGCTTGCCCCGCCTCCAGCCTGTGTTTGCAGCCTCATTTCATATGCCCTCCCGATGAGTTGTTTGATAAATGGCTATCATTCTGACCTGCTTCACAAAAGACACCCCCCCTCCCCGCCATATCTTTTGCTAAAATCAAACTCTGACTACAAGTCCAGAGCCCACCAAACATAGGAAATGCTGTTTCTTGCTAAGTTTCAACTTGCATGAAGGGATGGTTTGTATTCCAGGGCGTAGCTGACGATGTCTTGAATGCTTGTATTTTCTCCCTATCATAGGAACATTTTTGATGAGAATCTTCACCAAAAAACTGCCTGGTAACTTCAGTTCCCTCAGGTCTTGAGAGCCCACACAAATTTACCCGTGAATGTTTCCTTATTAAGTTTTACTTAAAACCCCAAGTAAGTGGGAATTCTGTATTAATTCTGGAAGTTCTTTGACACTGTCTTTAATAGCTATCTCTAATCACTTGGTTCCTTAAAGTAATTCCTCCTTTGATTACTGCTGTTTGACTAGATTCTCATCTTCATCTAATTCCATTACACCCACCATATAACCATCTGCTTCAGGCTGGCTTTTTATTGTGTCCTTTTTCCTCTCCCTTTTGCAAGCTTTGCACAACCAATTAGGGGAGACCTCCTATCCTGATGGTGATAGTAATAGAGCAGTTGTGGAATCATTCCCTTCAAGTTACCCCAGCAAATGATGAGTTGTGGTGTTTTGTTTTGTTTTGTTTCGTTTTGTTGCTAGTCCTGAAGGGACTGGAAATTCATTTCCTAATGACTAACTTCCTTTTTTCGTAATGTGACAGGAAAGGAAGAAAGGCAAAGACCCCAACCTCTAAACTCCCTTTTAGGCTTTTGTAAGATGTGTTTACAAAGGAACAATTAAAAAAATTTTTTTAACATTTATTTATTTTTGAGAGACAGAGATAGACAGAGCATGAGTGGGGAGCCACAAAGAAAAAGGGAGTCACAGAATCCAAAGCAGGCTCCGGGCTCTGAGCTGTCAGCACAGCTCGAACTCATGGAATGTGAGATCATGACCTGAGATGAAGTGGGCCACTCAACCAACTGAGCCACACAGGTGACCCACAGAGGAACAATTTTAGGACACCTAACCAAGCCAGACAAAGTCCCAGGGCCAAAGTTTTAGATTTTTCCTTATTTACTCATGGGGCAAAGTGGTGGTGGTGGTGGTGGGGATGGCCAGGATAACCTTAATTACATCAAGCACATGTGATTTTTCTTAGTACCTATTTCTGCTGAGTCCTACTTTAACATATACATGCCTCTTATTGCTATGCGTTTAGAACTCTCAGATCTTTGGAACAAATGTGACAGCTTCTAAGCCCTTATTTGCTGCTTAATAGATTTAGGAAATTTAGGCACTGGAATGCTCCAAGATCCAACCACAGGAAGCCTGGTGTGGAGAGATTGCTTTCCAGGGGCCATTTCTCTGGGAATACTTGCCTGAACCAAATGGAAACCATCTGGCTGAGTGAATTTATTTTCATGAGCTAGTAACACTGTATTTTCATATCTTTTTTTTTTTTTTAATATATGAAATTTATTGTCAAATTGGTTTCCGTACAACACCCAGTGCTCATCCCAAAAGGTGCCCTCCTCAATACCCATCACCCACCCTCCCCTCCCTCCCACCCCCCATCAACCCTCAGTTTGTTCTCAGTTTTTAACAGTCTCTTATGCTTTGGCTCTCTCCCACTCTAACCTCTTTTTTTTTTTTTTTTTTCATATCTTTTTAAAGGGCTAGGTTTTGGGGAAAAAAATTGGCACTTTAGTAGTCAGCCATTCTTATTTCAGTTTGAGGTACAATTTTTTAAACTTTTTTTTTTTAAGTTTATGTATTTATTTGGAAAGAGAGAGAGAGTAGAGGAGGGGCAGAGAGAGACAGAGAGAGAGAATCCCAAGCAGCCTCCACACCACCAGTGCAAAGCCTGATGTGGGGCTCGAACCTAAGAACCATGAGATCATGACCTGAACTGAAGTTGGATGCTTAACCGACTGAGCCACTGGCACCCCTAGGGTATATATTTTAAAATTAAAATTAAAATTTAATTAGTGATCAGGGACACCTGGCTGGCTCCGTCGGTGGACCATGAGACTCTTGATCTGGAAGTTGTGAGTTCAAGCTCTACGTCAGGTATAGAGATTACTTAAAAATAAAATCTTACAAAAAAATAAATTTAATGATCAAATTGAAAGCGATTATTTTCATTTTAAAATATATTCTCCCCATCCATATCCATATTGTTGCTTTTCCAAAGTACAATCCTTAAATGATAAGATAATGATACAAATGTGAAGAAAAAGTAGGCATTTTTCCAATCCCATGAGAAACTTTCCACCAAGAGTGTTTTTGACAGAGGATTCCATTGTATATAATAGCACAGTTTAGATAATCTGGAAGCAGCCTAGATTACTTGATGTGATAATAATAATAGCTATCAGCATAGAATACATGCCCTGCTAAATATATGTGCTAAGTATTTTACATGAACTATATTTCATTTTTTAATGTTTATTTATTTATTTTGAGGGAGAGAGATAGGGAGCAGGGGAGGGAGAGGGAGAGAGGGAGACAGGGAATCCCAAGCAGGCTCCATGCTGTCAGCACAGAGCCTGATGACTCAGGGGCTCGAACTCACTAACTCTGAGATCATGAACTGAGCCAAAATCAATGGACTGAGCCACCAAGTTTCCCCGAGCTATATCTCGTTTAATCTCTACATCATAAATGCAGTGTACTTACCAATCTGTACGTACAGATAAAGAAAATACAGCTCAGAGGAGCTAAGTAACTTTGCCCCAGGCATGACAGGTGGTAGGCAGCCAAGTGGGATATGAACTAGGGTCTGTCTGATGCCAAATACATATTCTGCATGCTACGTATAGACAGTGGAGAGACTGGCTCACTTTTTCTTGACTTAAAACTGTCACAGTGTTAAAATAAATCCTAAACTTGTGAAATCATTCCTCAAATGGAACTTAAGGTTAAAAACATTTATTAGGGGCACCTGAGTGGCTCAGTTGGTTGAGCATCTGATTTCGGCTCAAGTTGTGATCTCATGTTTCATGGGTTTGAGCCCTGCGTTGGGCTCTGTGCTGACAGTTTGGAGCCTGGAGCTTACTTCAGATCCTTTGTCTCCCTCTCTCTCTGTCCCTCCCCTGCTCGCACTCTCTCTCTTTCAAAAATGAATAAACATTAAAAAAAAAAAGGAACAAATTTGTTAAGTTCTAGTCCTTTTATTTTTTTTTATTTTTATTTATTTTTTTTATTTTTAATTTTTTTTTTTCAACGTTTTTTATTTATTGTTGGGACAGAGAGAGACAGAGCATGAACGGGGGAGGGGCAGAGAGAGAGGGAGACACAGAATCGGAAACAGGCTCCAGGCTCCGAGCCATCAGCCCAGAGCCTGACGCGGGGCTCGAACTCACAGACCGCGAGATCGTGACCTGGCTGAAGTCGGACGCTTAACCGACTGCGCCACCCAGGCGCCCCAGGTTCTAGTCCTTTTAAAAACAACTTATAATTCTGGAAAAGTTGGCTCATAGTGAGATGATTAGGGCTTATTTTTCAGGGCTAATACTATTTATATATTTAGATGACTGTTACTCATGCCAGGCCTACCTAGGAGGAGTTATAGAAATAGAAGTCTTGGGGTGCCTGGGTGGCTCCGTCGGTTAAGCGGCCGACTTCGGCTCAGGTCATGATCTCGTGGTCCATGGGTTCGAGCCCCGCGTCGGGCTCTGTGCTGACAGCTCAGAGCCTGGGGCCTGTTTCGGGTTCTGTGTCTCCCTCTCTCTCTGACCCTCCCCCGTTCATGCTCTGTCTCTCTCTGTCTCAAAAATAAATAAACGTTTAAAAAAAAAAAAAAAGAAATAGAAGTCTTTCTGTTCACGTTGTAGTCCTTCTATTTCTT
>NW_026059938.1:0-28766 GCF_023721935.1 Panthera uncia | reverse complement strand
TCAAGACCAGAGGCCCTCCCCCTCAAGACCAGAGACCCGCCCCCTCAAGACCAGAGGCCCTCCTCCCCTCATTAGATCGCATGAGGTTTCCATTTATTTTCCTAAGTGGTTATTCAACCCAATAATCACCAACATTGAAATGACTATAACCACACCCCACCCAGGGTCACAGGTGCCTCTCCCGTGGTTATGTCTGTATCCCAAATTGGAGCTTTGAGCTCCATGGGGACAGTGGCCGCAGGGACTTCTGTACCTATTATAGGGGTTGAATCCTAAATGCTTTTGTTTAATTAAAGCCAAGGGGCCAGGAATAGTGAAACATGAGTTTCTTCTGAGCAAACTGCCGGATGGTGATACCTGCTTAGAACTCCCCTCCCCAGCTCTCTCTGTCAAAGTAAATAAGTAAACTTAAACAAACAAAAAGAACATAAACCCTGATTGCTGTCTGTGACAGCATGGCATCTAAGGTACCAGAAAACAAAACTATCTACAGCAACAATATGTTATAAAAGCTGCTTAATCATAACCGGTGCTTTAAAAAATTTTTTTTTAATGTTTTGATTTATTTTTGAGACAGAGAGAGACAAAGCATGAGCGGGGGGGGGGGCAGAGAGAGAGGGAGACACAGAATCCGAGGCAGGCTCCAGGTTCTGAGCAGTCAGCACAGAGCCCCACGCGGGGCTCGAACTCACGGTCCTCGAGATCATGACCTGAGCCGAAGTCGATTAACTGACGGAGCCACCCGGGTGCCCCATAACCGGTGCTTTTAAAGAACAAATAATAAGCAGTGACTCTTTTGAGTCCTCTCAGTCTTCCTCTCCATGAATTCCCAGCCGTGGACTTCCAGTTCCTTGGCAGCTGCCAGCACCCTCCTAAGCCTCTCCCCCATGGCCACGCCATCCCCTGTCCCTTCCCCTTGAGAGCCTGTCCTCACATCACTGCGTATGCTCTCCATAAAGCCTTCCGGTCTCAGACAGTGACCTCCGCGCTCCCTCTCTCTTGGACGAGGGTCTTCAGATCCAATAGAGGATTCCCAGTTAAATTTGAATGTTAGACATGCAACTTCAGATAACTGTTAAAAACAAATGTGTCCGTACAACATTTGCGGGACAATCATACTAAAATATCATGCATTTTATTCTGAAATTCAAATTAACTTGCATCCTGTATTCTCATGTGCTAAACCTGGCAACCCTACATTGGACCCAATTCTAACAGGCTCTGACAGCACTGGGGCCTCCGGCTTTGGTTTGACCTTTTTGGGGGTCCGCATTTCTGCGTCCTCCTCCCAGGACTTGGATCCCATGGTACCTCCTTGTCATTCCTCCCATGTTTGCCTGCCGGGGCCCCAACACTGGTTAAATCCAATTCTCCGTGTACTTTGTGTCTGCGCCTGAAGACCTGGTTGTGGATTGAGAAAAACTGCTCTTGCTTTTTAATTTATGACCATGAATTGTAAATAGAGCCTTAGTGCTGCCCAGAAGTCACACAGTATTTCCTTTGCAAATTGTTTTCACACTCCCAGAGACATTGGCTCAGGCCTCGATGCCAACTTCTCTGCTTCCTCTCAGCTGATGGCCGTTTCTTATCTCACTGAGAAAACAGAATAAAAGGAGAGATCTCCATCTCCCATCACCAGATAAGCTGAACTCCCTGCAGGGAGTCCGTGTTCTTCTTTCCCCCCTGCTTCTGCGTAGGGCCACCCTCTACTCGCACCCTGGACCCCTCTGCCTCTGCTGACTTTACAACGCTGGCTTTGCTGTTACTTGTTTTTCTCCCTCTCCCTCCACTTTGTCAAGGGTTTCCACCTTTAACAGATCATTGTATCTGATTATACTCAGAAGCACAGAAAAAGAGAAATATGTGTAGTTAAATCTAATACAATTTTGGATTTTAAATCATTTAATGCAGGTTGATTCAAGCGCGCGCACGCGTGTGTGTGTGTGTGCAGCTACCGTAGGAATAGAGCACACACCTCACGCTGGCTTATATCATCCCACGTCCACGTCCATCATGGGGCTTCTCTGGAGGGCCAGGGCGTTAAGAGGGTGGACGAGGCCAGAAAGAAAAAGACCAAACTAGCTGGTCTATGTTCTGAGAAAGGAAGCCCAGGTTCAATCTTTGTGAACCCAGAATTGTAAAACTAAGCACCAACTTACATCAGCCTCTTAAGGATAGTAAAACGTGGCCAAAATGTGCACATGAAGGAGATCTAAAGAACGCCAAAGGTGATCAGGTGGTGCCTCAAAAGAAACATAATTTCAGGCTCCAACTATTGTCCAGACAATAAATGTCTGTGACATTTAAAACAATGTATAGGAATATCAGGATGAAACTTTATAGGAAGGATTTATTTTTGAGAGAGAGAGAGAGAGCAGGGGAGGGGCAGAGAGAGAGGGAGACAAGACACAGAATCCGAAGCAGGCTCCAGGCTCTGAGATGTCAACACAGAGCCCAATGCGTGGCTTGAACCCACGAACCGTAAGACCTGAGCTCAAGTTGGATGCTTAACCGCCTGAGCCACCCAGGCGTCCTTATAAGATTTTAAAGGGTGGTACTTTTTGGCATCGTATAAAAATAAATCATTTTAAAATTTCTGGAATGATTTTGTGACATTGAATCTCTCTACTGAATCTCAAGAGAGCAAACTTTCCTCTTGTGTTGATGCCAGGTTTTTAGATGCACAAAAAGCGTCTTGTTTTGCCAAATTTATTACAAATCATTGCACTGGCTATTAAAATTTGCATAATGTTTCTAAGTGTGCTTGGGGACATCACAGACGTGTGCGTGCGTGCGTGCGTGCGTGCGTGTGTGTGTGTATCTCATAGCCCACCCGTCACAGCTATCTGAGTTATGTGGGGTGGGGGCTGCCTTTAGTCAACCAGCTCATCAATTTAGTGTTCTGATAGTAGTAAGAATTACCACCACTTATATTCCACATAAGACAGAGCAGCAAGATTAATAATATTATCAACCCTAGCGGGAAGTGGAAACTAGCCAACAGTTTATGCTAAGCAAGCAGGAAGCGGCAAATACAGTGTTCTGGGTGACGAGCAATTGTGGGTTGTGTTATAGTCTCAGACATGAAGGATTCTGATCCTTCAAAGCCTCGGGCTGACCTGCCAGACATCTGATCATCTTACATCAGACTTTAAAATGGGCCGGACGACAGACACTCAGCTAACGATGGAGTGCTAGGAGAAGTTGTGTTTGTCTTTCACAAAAATTGAGAACAGTTAAATTCCAAAACTCTGCATGCAGAGAATCCTCCAGGATTTGGGGGTGGGACGCACGCGATCTGTGTAAGGCAGGTCAGTTGGGTCTTGGGATGGTGATGTTGGAACCTGAACAAAATCTTGGAGCCACTTTTGGCTAACTGTGCGGCCCCTTCGTTTGGAGCTGGAAGGAAGTGTTCACCTCTGCGCTGTGAGGTCTCCCAAGGACCATATCTTGCCCCTAGCCTCTCTGAAGAGGTGTCCTGCTCTTGTCAGGAAAGTAAGCAATGTTGTTCTGGGAAGGAAAGCAACTCTCAGCTTCACTCATTACAGTCTGTGTGACCTCTGGCAAGTCACGTCTGTGAGCCTTCACTTCCCCACCTTAAAACAGGAACAATTACGTGTCTGCCACACGCCATGTTCATGAGGATCAAATAACAGCACGCTTGGAAAGCGCTTGGGACAGAACCTGGGGCATGGCACATTTTCAATAGGTGTTCGCCTTCTCCTTATTAGTTACTATTGTTGTCATCATATTGCCACTGCAGCGTCTCTTCCCTTTTTGTCCAACTCCGTCAGCAACCCTTTGCTGAAAGCCAGCTCTGTATCATTTAGCAGGTTAGCGTTTGTTTTGTTAGCACGTGCGACACCTGTCTACTTCTTCCTTGAGTTCTAGCATTTAATTCATAGAGCCCCACGAACCCTCAGGTCAGGCAGGGCGTCCTAAGCTCACTGCCACAGTCTCTTAACATTTAGTTCAGCTTTATCCTTAGCAGCACTCATCTCTGAAGATCCCAAATCTGAAAGGCGATCGTCAGCGCTTAAACATCGTGAAGCGCCTAACGCTGAGAACAGTGGAACGTTCAAAGAGTTCTCTGCCTCAGTAACCAGCCACTGAAGTTCAATAGCATTAAAGGCATGCAGCAAGCAATGGGAAAAGAAAGTTCTTAAAAGTCTGAGGGCACGTTTGGATTGATAAGAGCTGGGAGGAGTTACCGCGTTGATTGCCGGGCGTGTCTTGTTGTCTTAACGTATCTGAAAGGAAAAGGCTGGTGTCTGTCTGCACCCCTTGCTCAGGCTCTACCTGAAACGTGTCTCCACTAATGGGAGCTACAACGGTCCCTGGTACAGTACGTGTCTCTCATTATGTTCTGTATGCCTTTCTGGAAGAGTCCACGTAACCCCCTCAGTATAGGAGAGCACGGGCACTGGGGATATCCGAGATGCCCATCTCATGCTCGGTTCCATCCTTGTGTCTCACTGATGGAAAAGCCACGAGAAAAACATCAAATACCAACTGAGGAACATTCTACAAAATACTGGACCAGGACAGTCACGGTCATCAAGTCAAGGGAAGTCTAAGAAACGGTCATGACGGAGAGGAGCCTAAGCAGACACGACGACCCACGTAATGTGGGATCCCGGAATGCATCCCAGATGGAAAAGGCACATCAGGTGAAAACTAAGGAAATATGAATAAATACAAATAAAGTATGGACTTCAGTTAATGAGAACGTATCAATGTTCATTGTGACGCGTGTACCTCACTAAGGTAAGATGTTAATACTAAAGGAAATGCCGTGTAGGGTATATGAGAATTCTCCTCTGTACCCTCATAATTCTGTTGTAAATCTAAAACTCTTTTGAAATAAAAAGTTTATTTTTATTTAAAAATTTATTTTAACTTTTATTTATTTTTGAGAGACAGAGAGAGACCATGAGAGGGGGAGGAATAGAGAGAGAGAGAGGGAGACACAGAATCCAAAGCAGGCTTCAGGCTCCGAGCTGTCAGCACAGAGCCCAACACGGGGCTCGAACTCACAAACCGCGAGATCATGACCTGGGCCAAAGTTTGAATGCTTAACCGGCCTGAGCCACCCAGGCAACCCTAAAGTTTATTTTTAAAAAGGCTATGTGATTAAATGTAACCAAGTGGATTCACTAGTGAAGTTAAAGAAAAACATGTTCACAAACATTTACGATCTCAAGCACGCACTAAGGCTTAATGTGAGGGATTCCCACAGGTTCTGATGGTACGCTTGGTCTGGGATATTCCTGGAAAGAGTGAGCTTGTTTTCATGGTCGTATATCTCTCTGAATCTTTTTGTGTTTGGTTGTCAGGCTATAGTAATAATAACTACTTCACAGGTTGTCTGTGAATATTGAATTCAACATTTGTGAACCCCACACGGTGTCTCACACACAGTAAATCTGTAGTATAAACTCCTGTCTTATTCCCGTTAACTTTCTTGTCAATACAGCGTTAGTCATGCTCTATTTTTCCCTTTAAGTACTCGATCAACTGTTAAAATAATTTGTGCCATGCAAGCATGGTTGGCCCATAAGAGAGAAATTCTGTCATGTTCCATTTTTAACCATCTGTGAATTGTGAGTACACAAAGCCAGAAGCTCTAAAAATAAAATAAAATCAAGATGTAAAAGAACATGATTTAGAGGTGGCGTTGCCTTTGTTCCACGTTTTGGAGGAAAAAAAGGTCAGGTAGAACTTGAAGGAACTATCTGTTTAAGAAAGGAAGATACTCTCCAGAAATGAGTTAGTCTACCTGCACTGACCACTAGGAGGAAAAATAAGTAGAGAACGGAGAGAAACAAACCTATTCTTATCGCCCATGGCTCTCTCTTGAGGAGCATGGATGGTTCAAATGGAGGTTTACACACTCGCTCAAGCAACTAACTTTTAAGAACCCGCCGGATGTGACTTTCCATACTTGATGCTGGACATGGAGAGAAAGGGTAGTCTCGGCGACGAGATTGCTCGCACACTGGCTGAATAGATTCCACGGGTTAATGCTTGACAGTTAGCCAGGGTTAGGGGTCAAGAGAATGTTGCGGACTTTGCTATTCTGCTGAGTTCTGAAGGCTGTCCACATACAAACGAGCATATGAATGCAGCTACAAGCTAGAGGCCCATGCTTCAGATGGCCCCAGCTGCGCACTGCCATAAGACAGAAGTGTAGGATGTACAAGGAAGGTAAATGGCGCCAAAGAGCCAGGCAGTGGCCAGGTCCTCTGCTCAGACTTGCTCAGCACGGGACTTCAGAGTGGGTGATCTCTCCAGGCTTCCACTGGAGACAGAAGTCTGTGACGGCAGCCTGGAGAATAACCTGGAGTGGGCTGAGATCGGAAGCAGAGTTGAGGCGAAAAGTGTTCCGGAATTAAATAAGGAAGTCGCTGAAAGAATGGAAAATGAGCCAGGCGAATTGGCGTTGATGAGCTGGTGACCAAGGGAATGTGGAGCAGAGAGTCTTGAAAAACTCCCATGTTTCTGACTCAGGTCACTGAGACTATTAGATTCATTGCGTGAGGAAAAGAGGAGGAGGGGCCAGTGTGGAGGGGAGCACGGGGAGGATGGGGAGGATGAAGGTGATGGCTTCAAATTGGGAAAACGCTGAGCTTGAAAAACCTACAGTCTGTCCAAGATACAAGGGAACATATCAAGAAGAGAGTGGTCGTTCTCAACGAAAGGTGGTGACGGCAACCAACCCCGTTGGGATTGGAGGAAACATATCAAGATTGGCACTAATCGTGAAAACTGTATTTTTGGCGGAATTTTTTCTTAAATAAAATGAAATTAATTTCAATTACAATATTGGCCTTAAGAATTATCATAAAGTAGATAGAGTAAGCATTGTTTAGCAAAAGGGTGAGGGGGGCGCCTGGGTGGCTCAGTTGGCTGAGCGTCTGATTCTTGATGTTGGCTCAGGTCATGATCTCATGGTTTGTGGGGTCGAGCCCCGCGTCAGGCTCGGCACAGACAGCACGGATTCTCTCTCTTCCTCTGTCTCTCTGCCCTTCCCCTGCTCATGCTCATGTTCTCTCTCTCTCTCTCAAAATAAATAAATCAACTTAAAAAAAAGGTTGAGAAACAGAAGAATAGGGGATCACTAGGGTCGGGGTGGTACTTGCAGTTGTGGGTAGGGTTTAGTTGGCTCATAGGAAGCACATCAGGTTAATGGAAAAATAATTACCCTGTAGCTTTGGCCTGATGCTTTGGCCCTGCCTCTGAAAATGCATCAAGCTGGTTTTCTGAATATACTTCAAAGAGTAAAGCTCTGATGCAGAAATCAGATTGAGAAGGACAAGAAGAAGAAAATGCACAGAAGCGTTCTGCTGATGCTCTCCACCATGCAACATAGTTGAGCGACCGGGTTTCTTAGGGACACATGGACATTGATGACAAGCATGAGCAACACGTCATATGGTTTATTTTCAGGAAACGCGAAACTGACAATATATCAACAAAATAAAATGCTGTGTTAACCCACCTGTTAGATAACTTTATAAATGTATTTTGGAAAGACGTGTTTATTTCTCTATCGCTAATACGTAATGCAATCCATCTGGATCCACTAGGATTCCTTTTGACTGTGAGTGCTAAAACCCCAAAATAGGGGGTGCCTGGGTGGCTCAGTCAGTTAAGCATCCCACTCTTGATTTTGGCTCAAGTCGTGATCTCACAGTTTGTAGGTTCGAGCCCCGCGTCAGGCTCTGTGCTGACAGCTCAGAGCCTGCTTGGGATGTTCTCTCTCCCTCTCTCTCTGCCCCTCCTCCTCTCTCCTTCCAAATAAATACATCAAACTTAAAAACAGAACAAAACAGCGGCTTATTCAAGATCGGCTTATTTACTTATGGTGTAAAAGAACTCAGAGGTAAGCATACTGGGGCTGGTGTAGCCCCTTGGTTGTCAGGACCCCAGACTCCATGTGTGGACCTGCTCTTCTCTCCCCAACCTGCAGCTCTCCGCCATGGCCTCTGGCATGCCAGCCGTCTCACACACATCCTGGTCAGCAGGAAGGAGGAAGCTGTACCTGCCTGGACTTGGACAGGACATTCCCCTTCTGCCCACTGCTCAGAACCTGGCCGCATGGCCACGCCTAGCTACCAGGGAAAGGGAGAAATGCAGTCTTTCTTCTAAATAGCCACGCACCCGGATAACACTGAAGGGTTTTATTATCAGGGAGGAATGGGGAGAATTAGTACGAATGGCAATGATAAATCTCTACCACACAAGCCCCGTACAATTAGGGTGGTCAGGGGCGCCTGGGTGGCTCAGTCGGTTGTCTGACTTTGGCTCAGGTCATGATCTCACAGCTCGTGAGTACGAGCCCCACGTCAGGCTCTGTGCTGACAGCTCAGAGCCTGGAGCCTGCTTCGGATTCTGTGTCTCCCTCTCTCTCTGCCCCCCCCCCACTCGTGCTCTATCTCTCCCTCTCTCTCTCTCAAAAGTAAATATTACAAATAAATAAATAAAATTAGGATCATCAGATCTGAGCAAATATTAACTGGTATATATATAAATATATATTATACTTTATATATTTATTATTTACTATAATTAATAATCATTGACATAATTATTACTATAATTAATACAATTTATTATTATAATAAACACATGATTATTTTATGATCATTATATTATTATAATGTATAGATATACATTAATAAGAATGTCGTGAGTACATTAACATTACTGTTGAGATGCGAATTCCTTAGGCAAGATTTTGTATATGTATATGCGTATATATATGTTTACTCCAACCAAATCCTGCAGACTCAGCCCCTGTCTTATACCAGGTGCTTTTATATTCAGTAAGGAAACAGCAGTGAACAAAATGGAAAAAAGAAATCCCTGAACTCCTAGAACTTAAACTCTAAGGAGAGATTGCTGTTTTTATCCCCAGGATCAGGCCAACGTGTACCTGGAACTGGGACCAAGTGTGAAGAAGCCAAGTCCTTTTGTGACTGAACCAAGGTGGAAGCCCTGTGCCCTGGCTTACCAACCCCAGGCCCGATCGGAATATCTTGCCCTCTGCCACATGCAGCTTCATGAGCACAAGAATCAGGTTGTTCGGAAAATGTATAAAGATGACTGTCTCTAATCTCAGCGTTGAATTCCTCCAAATTCTGTATCTGTTAAACCTTCAGCAACGAAGACAAAGTTAAGAATCTCCCTTGTCCCCTAGAGATCGCGTGTACCACTGGTTGGCTTCTTGGTCTGGTGTGTGCCATGAAACTATACAGAGGGAGGATGGCACCTTGGGGCTTCCCGTGTACTTGGGTCATCATTCAGTGCTGTGCATCACCTCCTGATGCGTAGGTCATGATGTAATCCTGCTTCAGTCTGGAAAGAAAAGGGAGCGGTCCAGCTTCAGATACAAGATCGAAAGCCGATCTGTTTCTCTTGTGTTTATCCCTAATAATAAGTCCATGAACTATCATTCTTCAGTCTAAGAACTCAGGATGGGCAATGTGGTAGAACAGAAACTTTGTTTCACCACGTTAGCTCTATGTCTGTGAGTCAACTATGTACGTTGAACCACAATTCTGTCATCTGTACGAAAACAAGAACAATAATATTACCGATCTCCAAACGCTAGTTTTAAAATGCTGTTTTAAAAGTGAGTAAGATCCCATATATACACATACTTTCTAATCTGTAAAACATTAATAAAAACATCATGAGTACATTAATATTATTGTTGAAATGTGAATTCCTTGGGCAAGATTATTGGGCAGACTAAGATATTTTATAATTAGAATGTATTTTGATTTAATGTTATCTTTCAGAAAAGAAATCATTCAAATAATTTTTATTTCTAGTTGGTGTTTAGATAAGCTCGGTTGACCTTTTCCCAAATCTTGACAATTAGCTGGTGAAATGAGATATGCCTGGGGAGGAGAATACATGGTGTACTTTACTGCCTTGATAAGACAAACAGGAAACCCGATACCAAATAGAAAGTGTGGAGGCAATTACACTTTGCAGAAGGTGTCAGCCCGATATTCGACCAGGCAGACATAACAATCTCGGGAACAAGTGGTATTTTGATATGCCACGAATCTTTTTATTTTTACCAGCAAAAGAACTGAATTTGTTTTCACTGAGTACATTTCCTATTTCTCTAGAACAGTTTATTTTTTAATTGGGTTTTCCAAAATCATCAGGTTGGGCTAGGCTTTGTCACATTCGGAGTGTTCTGAGAGCTGTGATGGCTAAGTTAGAAATGATTTTGGTGGAGACGTGTGTCGTATTTTTGTGAACACAGCTGACTTTTGCTACCACCTGAAAGGAGTCGAAAGGTTGGATGGGCAGCAGATAGAAGATCCAGGGGGCAATGACCAGGAGAAAAAGAGAATGTCTAACTACACAAAGTTGTTCATGCCTAGAGAGACAGTGATTCTGGCTGGCTTTTGTAAGGCACAGTGTTGGTCTTTGTTGGTAGGGTCTTCAACGTTTTCTTTTAAAAGGTTGACACCCTTTCTTCGTAAGACATGGATGAAACTTCCATTTGTCTGATCAGGTGATCCTGATTTCTTTCCTAAGAAAAATTAAAAATTGGGTTGGGCAAGATGACTTTAGAAAATGCTTCACTGGTTATAGATGACACCAAGAGATCAGAGAACTAGAAACCCCAGGAATAATCCCTGGAAGATGGAAGGCTTATATGCTGCGGAGAAAAGATTTAGAAATATCTGCTCTGAAAAGGTACTGCATGGCCTATATGATTTCCTGGCTGAAAAGATTTCATTTAAGATTCTAGGACCCCAGGAAAAGTGTCACAGAGGGGAAATTAGACCACGGGAGACAGGACTTGGGCACATCGCCCTATGAGCCACCTGAGAGCTCTGAGAGGGCGGTTCCTCCAAACCCAGGGCTGGGATCCCTCAAAGGGTGTTGTTCTGTTCCCTTAGGCACCCTGACCATTCTGGAGAACCCCCTGGTGGCTCCGGGATCGATGTGTCACCTGGTGCTGAGTGGCTCTCCCAGGGAAGTTCCACTGGAGCAGACCCCCAGTCTTCCCCAAAGTGGGGTCACACCTCTCAGGGTTCCAGAAATACCCTGGCTGGATGTGGACGAAGGGTCTACATTGGTGAGTTTGGCCCTAGAGCACAACTCAAGAGAGCTGTCTTCCCCGCACTGCATGATCAGATTTCCCCATTGGGCGGAGCTGGTTTTACCTTTTACCTTTCTTAGATTAAAATGTTCCGAAGTCTAAGAGCCCACTGAGCAGCATGCATCGTTATCAGGGAAGGAAATGGTACCCAGGGAAAAATTAATTTAAAAGGAATTATCCTTACTACTGGAAGAAGACATTGGGAGGTGGGCGGGGAGGAGATTAGAGGGACTTGAGCTTTAACTGAAGCTCCCCAGACTTAATACTTTAAAATGCCTTTAATGCTGATTACAAAGGGAAATACAAAATTGCCCTGGGCTTTCCTTTTAAGATTTAGCCCTTAGCAGACAAAATCTCTGATGCAACTATTAACACTCCTTTAACAGGTCAGCAAAACTCTCTACTGCATCATCCGCTGGGACTGCCGACCTTTGGTTTTTACAAACAACACTCTCGATGATACCGCAATCCCGGATTCTCTATTTCCCCCCCCCCCCAACTCAGAAATGGATTCTGATAGAGTTCTGCCCACCCTACGGTTAGCCTTGTTTTTGACTCCTCTCATACCATGAGCTAAGTCATGTTCTCTGCATTTGTGAATCAATAAGATAAAAAGAACACGTATTCAACTAGTTTTAAGAATGCACTCAATGCGATTTTCACGAAATGCACTCAACATTATTCTTATGACACTCACCTAGCCCTTAACATTCAAGATGATGGGTAGACTGAAATCAATGTATTCCCACTAAATCCTACTATGAATATTTTAAAACAAATCTTTGTCCCTTAGTGATTCCTATTTCAAAAAAAGAGGCTTGTCTAAATGTGGAGAAGTAAGGTGGACGGTGGGTGTGAAATAGCAGTGTCCTTGCAGCCTTGCGGAGCACCTTGGGTTTTTAAGATTTCTCAGTTTGACTTCGTTTCATCAAGAGAAATATGCCCGGACGCACATTACGTGATGCTACCTTTCCAGTTATTGATGTGTCACGGGCATGGAGACTCAGTGACTCGGGAGAGAAGGTAGGAGCTGAGGGAGATCTTGATGCGGAGACTTTAGGGGCAAGGCAGATTTCCCCTTCCCTTGTCCCAAGCTTGCGTTCTTAATGAACTGTGATCAGTATTGGCCCAAAGTATTGATTTTCCCATCTCCCGTTTCTATCATCCATCCATTGGAAAATAGTTGCTGCGGGCACCTGTCACAGAAACAGCCCATGTGCCTCCTGATCGTGGGCCTTTGGCATTCCTGTACCATAACGAGAACTGTAGCTTATCTCTGCCTTTCCAGAGGCAAACATTTCACTCCTGTCTGAGCAAACTTCAGATTAGTATTATATGAAAGCAATAGGGGATGACTAATTTTTGGTATTAATTGCAGAATCCTAAGACCGATTCTTAAAAATTCTCCCTCTTGGTTCTTCCCTGAGAGCAGCTGCTAACAGCCGGCAGGAGGAAGTCAGGCAAACGGGAGTAAATAGCCAAAATAGTTTGCGTGTTGAGGTGGAATCTTTGTAGGCAGATGTGTTTCCCCTGCATGCATAGATCTTGATGGTGACAGTTGTGCTGTGATGCATCATCACGCCGCGCTGTGCTCTCTATTGATCTGATTCTCTGTTTCTATCTAGGAAATAAAAGAAAATGATGGCCACTTCGTTCCCCATTCGCCACAGGTCCACATGCTCACTGGCCGCAACAGCAAAATGGGTAACCAGATAAATATCGTTTTTGATCTGCTAACAGGATAATACAGTTAACCAAATTACGTAATGCCATAGGAAAGATAAAAATTCAGACTGGGTTTCAGGAAATGTTTCCTGATTATAGGAAATATTTGATTAATAGAAAGGCTCTCAGCAGGAGGGATGGGAGTTCTACCACTCTGAACATTTCAAATTAGATCATGGCCAGAGAAATGGAAGCTGAGCTTTTGTTTATATCTGCGTATCTCTTAGATTTTCCTTTCTCCAGACCACCCAGTATATGAGCGAGAAGATTCTATTTTAACTCTGGACAACGCTGTATGGAAAACAAGTTATTGATGGCCATGTTCTCCCAGTATGAATCGCACATTCCGATTTCTGAACAAAAGTCATCTTCACGACAGCATCGGGAACGAATGCTTTGACACAATTTGGGTAGTACAAAAACGACAAACACCTCTGTACCTTAAGGTTTCCTCTTATACGTTTTACATCTGTTCTTTGTGGCTCTGAAGTTGATCTGTGAGGCAAGACTTCTTCTTAGCACGTCCCTTTGTCAACTCCTGGAAGTGCACAAGCAATCACTCAAAACATTTTTAAAAGATGTGTTCACCTACTGGACACATCTGATGTGAGGCCCTTATGCTGTGCCGTGTGGTGCTTTATGAAAGGCCCATTGGGCCGTGGCATTCTCCTCATTGAGATGGGTGGGATGGCCCGTTTGTTTCAATCTCTAGTCGGATCATATGCAAGCTGTTGAAGATATTCTTAGGTTGAAAGAGTTACTCAACACAGACATGCAAAACAAAAAGTTAGAGCCCCCCCTCCCGCTCTTCCCCAACAATCCAGATTAGTTCATATCATTTCAGAACCTATTATTTCACTGCTTTATACCCATGTGTACCCATGCCGCATGTTTTTTTAAAATTCCAGTATGGCTAACATATAGTGTTACATGAGTTTCAGGTGTACACTATAATGACTCAGCAATTCTAAATTTTTTTTTTTAATGCTTATTTATTTTTGGAGGAGAGAGAGACAGAGTGTGAGTGGGGGAGGGGCCGAGAGAGAGGGAGACACAGAATCCCAAGCAGGCTCCAGGCTCTGAGTTGTCAGCACAAAGGCGGACGCGGGGCTCGAACTCAGGAACGGTGAGATCATGACCTGAGCTGAAGTTGGACGCCTAACTGACGGAGCCACCCAGGCGCCCCTGATTCAACAATTCTATACACCACCCAGTGCTCCTCAAGGTAAGTGCATGCAATCCCCGTCGCCTGTCGCACCCCTCCCCCCGCCGACCTCCCCTCTGGTGACCATGAGTGCGTTCTCTGTAGTGAAGAGTCTGTTTCTTGGTTTAGTGCTTTTTTTCTTTGTTTCACACGCAATGTTTTTAACTTAAATAAAACCATCCTATTTTTATTGTTTCGTAATTCGTTTTCGATTAATAGCGGATCTTGGAGCTCTTTCTCAGGGTAAAGTGTACGGATCTATGTCGTTCATTTAAAAAAACTATATAGTACTCACAGTAATGGCATTACTTATATAGTAATTCTTAAATTAAGAAATGTTATTTCTAATTTTTCACTTAAAAGAATGTTATAAATACACATATATATGTGTACATATATATAGTGCATGAATACGAACACTTAATAACATTACAGGCAGACATTGTTCTTCACGCTTTGAAAATTTTACTTAATTTAATCCTCACGTCTTTAAGAGGCTGACACTATCATCTCCATTTGTAGGTGAGGAGACTAAAGCAGAGAGCACATGCTGCTCTTGAGATTGGCACCTTTTTTCTCCACTAAATGTTCTAATTGGTCTTTACTGGCTTATTAAAAAAACTTGATTTTTAGGGGCACCTGGGTGGCTCAGTTGGCTAAACGTCCGACTCTTGGTTTCAGCTCAGGTCACCATCTCACAGTATCATGGGTTCGGGCTCTATGCTGACGGGGCGGAGCCTGCTTGGGATTCTGTCTCCCTCTCTCTCTGCCCCTCCCCCACTCATGCTGTCTCTCTCAAAATAAATAAATGAACTTTAAAATTTTGATTTTCAGTCTTTTAATCTTTGCACTGAATTTGCTCATAGGATTTAAGTCTCAACTGACTGCATTGACTTTTTAAAACAGTTCTATCGAGTTGTAATTTACAGACCATAAAAGTCACCTGCTTTTAATATATAGTTCATGACTTTCAGCAAATTTGCCAAGGTGTACAACTGGGAGCATAAGCCAGTTTTAGAAAATTCTCATCCCTCTGACTAGCTCCCTCGCGTGTGTTTGTAGTTAACCTCCATTCCTGCCTCCCACCTTTGGCAATCAACAAAGCACTTTCTGTCCCTGTAGATCTTCCTTTTCTGGATATTTCATTGACTTTTTAACTTTTTAAATATATTTTAACAAGTTTTTATTTATTTATTTTGAGAGGCAGAGAGAGCGCATGCAGGGGACGGGCAGAGAGAATGAGAGAATCCCAAGCGGGATCCGTGCTATCAGCACAGAGCCCAATGCAGGGCTATAACTCACGACCATGAGATCATGACCTGCGCCGAAATCCAGAGTCAGATGCTTAACTGACTGAGCCACCCAGGCGCCCCTGGAATTTACCCGAGGGATACAAGAGTGCTGATGTTTAAGGGCACTTGTACCCCAATGTTTATAGCAGCGCTTTCAACAACAGCCAAATTATAGAAAGAGCCTAAATGTCCAGCAACTGATGAATAGGTAAAGAAGATGTGGTTTCTATATATAATGGAGTACTACTTGGCAATGAGAAAGAATGAAATCTGGCCATTTGCAGCAACGTGGGTGGAACTGGAGGGTATTATGCTAAGTGAAATAAGTCAGTCAGAGAAAGATACCATAAGTTTTGACTCCAGTGTGGAGCTTGAGAAACCTAACAGAAGACCATGGGAGAGGGGAAGGGGAAAAAAAGTTACACAGAGGGGGGGAGGCAAACCATAAGAGACTCTTAAATATTGAGAACAAACGGAGGGTAGATAGGGGTGGGGGAGAGGGGAAAGTGGGTGATGGGCATTGAGGAGGGCACTTGTTGGGATGAGCACTGGGTGTTGTATGGAAACCAATTTGACAATAAATTCTATTTTAAAAAAAGCAAAAAAAAAATTAAAAAAATAAAAAGTTTTAAAAAGAAAAAAAGAAAACAAATATTCATACAATATGTGGTCTTTTGTGCCTGGCTTCCTTTATTCGGTGTCGTGTTTGTAAGGTTCATCCATGTCGCAGCATGTGTAAGTATTTTTGTTTCCTTTTATTACTGAATATTATTCAATTGCATGGATGAATTTTATTTATCCATTCCCTAGTTAATGAACTTTGGGGTTTGCCTACATTTTGCTTATTATAAATGATGTTGCTATAAACATTATCATGGAAGTCTTTGTGTGGACATAATGTTTTCATCACTTTTGGGTGGGTCACTAGGAGTCAAAGTACTAGGTCACATGGTAAATTTATATTTAACTTCTTAAGACACGACCAGACTATTTTCCAAAAGGCTATATGGTTCTACATTTCCACTAACAATACGTTTCCACTAACAATGACTAGAGTTGATAACACTATATAATCGAGATTTGCTAAAAGATGGAAGTAAAGTGTTCTCACCAGAAGGAGGAGGAGGGGTGGAGGACGGAGGAGAGGGAAACGAAGGAGAGGAGGAGGAGTGATTTTTCTGTGGTCTTAGTCTGTGCATGACGGAGTTAAGAATCACACTCAAATCTTTCTGAGTCCAAGCCCCATCCTCTTTTTTATTGAAATGCTTATTTATTTATTTTGAGAGAGAGAGCAGAGAGACCCTGAGAGAGAGAGAATCCCAAGCAGGCTCTGCGCTGTGAGTGCAGAGCCCAGCGCAGGGCTCCATTTCACAAACGTGAGATCGTGACCTGAGCCGAGATCAAAAGTCGGATGCTTAACCGACTGAGCCACCCAGGCGCCCCTCTGCAAACCCCAAACTCTTAACTATGATAAAAATCAGTAACTTAAAGATAATTATCACTGATTTTCTTGGTGACAAAGTCTGTGTTTCTAATTATCTATTTTTGCAAAAAAAAATCCTGAATTATATATGTATAAAGTTGTTAGCTTTTTTTTTTTTTCTTGGTTGTCGTTAGTGGAAGGAAGACAAGACATGAGAAGGAAAGAGAAAACGAAGAAAGACACGATGGAAAGAACCCACGCAGTGACAGCAGGTCAGGTACTTCTCCCAGTTCCTGCTGGTCCCACTGCGTGAACCATCATACTCCCACTTCCCTCTTGGGTATGTCATGTTATCTCCTCAAGATCAAATCCATGAATGTCCCCCAAGAAGACGGCAGAGTGACTGACTTCCCACCCATGGTTGATGTGAGAAGGGGGGATTATATAAGCTAAAATCCAGTGACGACGTCCCCCGTTTCCCACCTTGTACATCCCTCTGGAGACAGCTGTCATCTATTGGCCACTTCCCAGTCCTCTCCCACTCAACCCCATCATATGTCTTGGCCACGGGGACATTGGGGATTGCTCCCAGCCTTTCTCTGGGTGCTGCTCTCCTAGCATATGAGGCTATGCACACGCCAGGGGTCTACACACATGACTGATCTCTCAGATGACCACAGATGCCTCTTTGCTCCGGCAGTGATGTGCAAGGTTAACAGAAAGAAGAAGGGGGATGTGGTTCTGTCTCCACCCAAGGACCCTCCTCTGTTGCTCAGGCTCACCTGGCTTATTTGCACTCTCAGGGAGAAAACACACTTCTTCTCCTTTCCCTCGATAGACCCACTTTATCCTGACACTCCCAGGGCATCCCCACCCCCCCCCCTTTAGAAGTGACAGAGTAGTTGGTGGATCACTTTAGAAATGGATTGAAATGAACTCAAATGGAAGTTTCACCTTATATACTAAGCTGAACCGTAGTACAGGCATCGCTGTATAGGACAAAGTAGGGGCGGCTAGCAGGGAATTTCCGATAGCAGGGGTTTCAACCTGAAAAACAAACTCATCTTATCGACATCCATGTCTGGTATATATTTCGTTGAGATCCAATACTTATAGAGAATTACCTTCCTCAATCCCAGCAGTAGCTGACATGCTTACCATACTTTGTTTTCTGAATGCACGAAATAATTCAGACATTCCTCAGTCTTATTGAACGATAACCCAAAGTTGGAAATTTACTCAAAGCCTAAGGCCCCCCCGATTCTATCACATGCAGACACAGCAGGATGGAATCCCTAACTTGTATCACCGCAAGTCTTTTTCTAAAAAGCCAAAGCAGGGGCACCTGGGTGGCTCAGTCGGTTGGGCGGCCGACTTCGGCTCAGGTCATGATCTCGAGGTCCGGGAGTTCGAGCCCTGCGTCGGGCTCTGTGCCGACAGCTCAGAGCCTGGAGCCTGTTTCAGATTCTGTGTCTCCCTCTCTCTGACCCTCCCCTGTTCATGCTCTGTCTCTCCCTGTCTCAAAAATAAATAAAATGTTTAAAAAAATTTAGAAATAAATTTAAAAAATAAATAAATAAAAAAATAAAAAGCCAAAGCACTTGATCCAGCCGATGATTCTAGGTGTTGATTTATGAACATCTCTAAGTAAAACACCAGCTTCACAAAGGGTTTCCGTAAGATGTGCTTCACTTTAAACACGTCTGGAAGAATCCGTATGTGCAAATGCATAGAGTGGCAGAATAGAATACAGTTTCTAATAGTAACACAGATCATTTGCTTAAACTGACTCTTAGGTGAACAAATAGTCTTCAGCATGCTTACTTAAAGTACATGTTGCTTTTCTCGGCATCTCTTGGAACTTTAGCAAAAATGCTAAGGATACCCTTAAGGAAAATACATGTCTGGAGCATAGCAGCTGAAAAGAGGATGGCTTTTAGAACAGACAGCCTCCACGTCTCTGTTCCTGGAAGTTTTTTGGTTTTTTTTTTAAGCAAACAATGTTAAATAAACCAAAATAATGGCCAGGAAGAAACCAGAGAAGGCAGTTGGAGATACGCTGTTGCATTTTTCCTCCCAATTTCCAAGTCCCACTTGGACTTGGTGAAGAAACATGTAGCTGTTGGAAACCCTGCTGTTTCTGGTGTTTTTTCAACCACGTGTTCTTTGGCTCTTACTTGACATTCCCTGGTGAAATGTAAGGGGATATCTTCTTTTCAGTCACTTATATTTTGGATACCATGTATGTTTGGGATAAGAGTTCTCAGTTTGACCTCAAAAGGTAATCTGTTTCCTCTTTCTAAAAAGCGGGACAATAAAAAGACGCTTTCATTAGAAAAGAAATCTTAAGGGGCGCCTGGGTGGCTCAGGTCACGATCTCACGGTTCGTGGGTTCAAAACCCGCATCGGAGTCTGTGCTGGCAGCTCAGGGCCTGGAACCTGCTTTGGATTCTGTGTTTCCCTCTCTCTCTGCTCCTCCCCCACTCACATTCTGTCTCTCTCTCTCCCTCTCAAAAATAAACAAACATTTAAAAAATTTAAAAAAATTAAAAGAAATCTTAAGCAAAATATTCAACATCTACTTTTCTAATTCATATTAATTTTCAAAACTCATTTGAAATAAAGTGAGTAAAGTGCTCAATTAACTTATGGTAGTATAGAATAAGAGATACTGAGGGATTTAAATGATGTAGGATGTAGTTCCCAGGAACTCCTATGGAAGCGGGGCTCGTCATGTCATATGCTAGAGTCGGCATTTTCTGAGCAATTTTTCAATTTTGAGGGCAGCTCCAGGGGCGTCTTTTGGACGGCCCAAGTACTTCTGTTTCCAGAGGTCCCCTTCATTGACACAGCAATAGAGCCGGATGCAGTTTGGGAGAGAATGATCGATAGGGGGGTTAGACGTGGACCCCCGCCCCGCACACAGACACCCTGCTCAAATGGGATGATCTGTCCAAACAAAGAGGTGCTCTCATTAAAGTGTGGATGTGTGTTGGTGACAGTGGTGGTTGGGGACAGAAGGGCAGTGGCCCACCCACCCTTTAAGAGCCATCTTCATAGATCTTGGTGGTGCTCAGGCATCCTGAAATCCACTTCCTGAGCATATGGCACCAGGAGGCAGCTGTCATCGCTTGTATGACAGCGTGTCTTTAAGATGATCCAACCTCTTATTTGCCTCAATTTCGGGCTCCCCAAACATCATCAGCTTGATTCTCTTACGGACACGTGTGCTCGGGAGAGAACACACAGATCCCTTGATAAAAACAATTTGGTCAGTACTTCCCATGGTAAGTTAACAAACAGGCATTTTATTTACCCGGTAGGCTCTTTGGATACTGAGATATGGGCGTGTGGTGCTTGATCCAGCCTTTTATGAATTTTGCTGAAGTTTTTGAACGTGTGGAGCTGACATCCCATCTCCACACAAAGGATCACAAACTTGTTCGTACAGGAGCAGGCGGTGGAGTGACTAACAAAGGGACAGTTTGGGGACCACAGCAGAATGACCCTGTTGGGCTTAAGCCAGTGACAATCACATAGAAAGGTGAGAACACCCGAGATCAGATCTTGTTTTCCAAAAGGAGATAAATACCCAGATTTTTTGTGGGAATACTACTGATATTTGTTAGCACGTATGTTCTATCACAACCAACTGGGATAAATGAAAGTGAAACGTGTTTGGAAGTCAGACCTGACCTGCGGACAGCTGGGAGTGACTTCTGCCCCCGGCCCTGTTCTAAAAGGACACCGTCCTGACTGGAGTTCTGGAAGTTTCCTTTACTTGCCACCACCGTGCGCCTAATCTGAAAATGACCAACGAGTCTCACAAATTTAGGTGACATCGTACAGTTCAGTCAGTTCCACATCTTTCATCTTAGGTAAGTTAACAGACGGTGTTGCAATAAATCACGATGGTAACAATTACAAATTATATTCCTCCGGCTCACACACGCAGTGTTACAATTCTGTATTCGCAGGCACACGGCTGTGGGAGTCTATCTGTCCGAGGAAGAGGGGTTCCTCCTGCTTTGCCGTTTCTAACTAGAAATCTTAAGAGACAAAGGTCTGCAGGGACTTGGGTAGACAAAGATTCTCCCCAGTACATACCATTTGAGCTGATATCTCTAGACTTCCCACAGTCATCTTTCTTCTATCCCAGCATGTAAAAAGGCAGATGAATTCTGTTCCTTCAAAAATTGCGTGGATGTTTCAAAAGAAACGTCTACGGCAATGCCATTGTAATGCTCTCCATGGTTCATTGTTTCTTATGCCTGCGGAGCTTTTCATTGATCTTATCAATTAACCTCTCCATGGGTGTGTGTTCTTGCGGATTTGTTTGATCTGGAATAATAGTTGTGCCCTTATCCATCGCCTGGATCATTCACTGTTTCATCTGTGTTTTCTGCTTCATCTCATGTCCAAACATTGCTTCTTTTTTACTTGATGTGCAATAAAAATATAAAAGAATATCAACAAAATCAGTTTCTTGTTGAAATCACAAAATGAAGCAGAATGGGGGAGGGGTTCTGCTTAACTCTTTAAAAAAATTTTTTTTAATGTTTTTATTCATTTTTGAGAGAGACAGAGACAGAGAAAGAGAGAGAGAGAGACAGAGCACAGGCAGGGGAGGGGCAGAGAGAGAGGGAGACACAGAATTGGAAGCAGGCTCCAGGTTCCAAACAAGCTGTCAGCACAGAACCCAGTGCAGGGTTCGAACCAACGAACTGGGATATCATGACCTGAACAGAAGTCAGATGCTTAACCGACTGAGCCGCCCAGGCGCCCCTAGAATTCCTTTATATCACATATTCTGTGACCAGCTACCATACAGCATGGTGCCTTTAGATAACACTGCTGTATTACACCCTTAAAGTTTTCTCAGACGGTAGAGGTAATGCTTCTTACCACGCACTAAAAATACTTGAACAAGGAGGGTGGGAGGAAGCGTGGGGAGGTGATGGATATATTTGTGGCCCCGATGGCGGTGATGGCTTCACGGGCCTACACCTATCCCCAAACTCACTGAGTTGTATACAGTAAATAGGCACAGCTTTGCAGTCAGCAATTATACCTGAGACACACGGCTTCAAAAACCCACAGTATGAAGGTCACGGCTTTCTGCCTTACGCACCACAAAGGAACAAATAAATAAGAAAATTCTTGATCGAATTTAATCAAGCCAGTGAAGTAGCATTTTTTTGCTAAACAATGTGCCAGCAAACAAGTATGATGGCATTGAAGATCCCAAGTGACCCTTGGCATCCAGCATCTGACATTAGTCTAAGATCGTTGAACCCAGGGAGACTTCGGACTTGAGCTGCCTTGTTCGCTGCGGTGTTCCAAGACCAGTTCAGTGCATTCAAGATAGAGTCACCAGATGAGTTAAAGAACGCATATAGCCCCATGGCAGGGGCGAATTGCTACAGGGCCCCACAGAAAGTCCCAATGGCCACACGGATGAGAAGCGAAAGTTCCTGCAGGGAAACCTTCTTACACGTAAGTCTGTATTTCAACGGGTCTACAAGTCAGAGAGACGAATCTGCATGAAGGGCAGAATCCAGGCCGTGACGGGAATCAGGGAAGAGCCAACCTCCCTGCTAGCTCAGTCACATGGTAGCTGTGTCTTTGGGCAGGAGAACCGCTGTCTCTGTTCATCTCTACAAGTGGCGCCTACCTCCAGGTAGGTTGTAGGTAGGTGCCAGGTTGTATCAGCAGAAAGAGTGAGATCTGAAGCATGATTAAACTCTGCCCTCGATTATTATTTCCCTTTCCTTCCCATTTCCTGTTGTTGTTCTTAAAAAATTTTTAATACCTTTATTTATTTATTTTGAGACAGAGACAGTGCAAGAGAGGGAGGGGCAGAGAGAGAGGGAGACAGAGAATCCCAAGTAGGCTTTGTGCTCCCAGAGCAGAGCCCGATGCGGGACTTGAACTCACAAGACCGTGAGATCATGACCTGAGCCGAAACCAAGAGTCAGACGCTTAACCAGCTAAGCCACCCAGGCACCCTAATTTCCTGTCGTTTTCTTGCCACACTTCCGTCTCTTCCCCCCTGCCCCCATGCATGGATCTCGAAACATTTTCTCCATTACTGAAAAAAGGAAACCCCGTGCTCCGTCGCCTGCCCCATCACTCCCCGCTCATGTGACTTTGGACAAGTCACATACTTCCATTAGGACCTTTCCTCGTTTTTAAAATGGGAGAAATGATACAGCCTGTCAGGAAGTGCATTCCTTAGAGCCCATTGTCAGTCCCGTTGTTTCTTCTTTCCCTTGGAGAATTATTTTTGCTGTGTTTGTCAGGGTCCGCCCCGGAAAATGAGAACCACCCTAAACGTGTACAACAGCAGGAATTTTGCTCAGGAGATCGGCAGGTCGATGATGGAGGAAGTCGGGAAGCCAGCAGGAGAGACCGTGGGGAAAGTGGTGACTGGTGGCAGCAGGAAGCAGGCAGCCAGGGGAGGGGAGGTGACGATGGTGCATGAGGTCGAGGACAGGTGTGCCCGGGCCTGTGTGGTGGGTGCTGGCTGAGACACCCCATCACCATTCTTCCCAATTCCGTGTTCCTGCCATGGATGGAACGAGGTCAGGAGCCAGCTGGGGTTGGGGGGGGGGGTGGAATGCAGCCCAGGGTGGGAGCCACTGAGCCTGAGCACCGGGCAGAGCAGGAATGGAGCGAGGGGGGCCAGCACTGCCAGGTCACGGCACTCAATCTGAGTGCGTGTGTAAAGAGCTACGAAAACGTTCTTTTTGAACTCTTATAATGACGTCAGCTACACCTTCCGTCAGTTTTTATTTTATGAGGATGGCCAGTACGAAGAAAAAAGCATACAGAAATGACTTTTTCAGTGGTCCACAGTGTCTCCGGGATAGTTTCTGGAATAGCGTTTTCAAGGAGTTCCATTTAGTTCATCAAAAGCATAGGTAGGTCTAGATTTGTTCAAAGATTACTCTTTCCAACAGCCAGTTCCCTGCTGTCTTTTTTGTTTTAAATTTTTAATGTTTATTTAATTTTGAGAGAGACACAGAGTGTGGGGGGGGGGAGGGGGAGGGACAGAGGGAGACACAGAATGGGAAGCAGGCTCAGGCTCTGGGCTGTCAGCACAGAGCCGGACGCGGGGCTCGAACTCGCAAACCGTGAGACTGTGACCTGAGCTAAAATCAGACGCTTGACCGACTGAGCCTCCCAGGTGCCCCTCCTGCTGTCTTGTAAATTCTTATAATCTGTGGCTCCTTCGCAATCAGTCCATGCCTCTGTTCACTGGGTATTTAGTGTCTTTAGTTTTATGTGATGCACAAATATGAATAAGATAGTCTTTTCCTGAAGAGCTCAGGGTTTATTTGGGAATCAATGCCGGACAAGAGGACATAAATTATGACACAAAGTATAGCAAGAGAGAAATTATGTATTAGGAGGGTTATACTCTAAAATCTGGAACTTGAGTTGGGTTTTTGCATTCACTTTTTAAAAAATGTTTATTTATTTATTTTTGAGAGGGAGAGATATCTTATATTTTGAGAGGGAGAGAGAGAGAGAGAGTGCCCGAGCAGGGGAGGGGCAGAGAGACAGGGAGAGAGAGAATCCTAAGCAGTGCAAAGCCTGACTCGGGGCTCGATCTCAGGAACCATGGGACCATGACCTGAGCTGAAATCAAGAGCCAGACACTTAACCAACCGACACAGGCACCCCTGTATTCATTTTTGTTTTAACCTTTAAGCTAACAGCATGAGGATATGGAAGTCTTGGGCGGGGGGGATTACTCCGCACACCCCAGCTACCATCCAAGAGTTTGGTTTTATGTGTTCAGCATTGGATTCAGATCATTCTCAGTCAATTCTTTCACTGCCTTCTTAATATTCCAAATGAGTGACTTTTTCCCAGCAGTCTCCCCCTCACCCCAACACACAGGGTGCCTGCCAGTGCCTCTCCACACTGGAGCCAGGGTCAGCGAGCCAGAACCTGCCTTGACAAGCGCTGGGTTTTCCCTGGGGAGGCAAGGAGGCAGAGTTGCAAAGTCAGTGGCTGTTCAGACACTAACGTCTATGAGCACCTCGTCTGCAAACTTCTTGCTCGCCCATTTATCGTTCCTATAGAGTTATACCGAGTTTGGACTATAGTTTCTTCTACTCCTCAACTTCTCTTCTTGGGCTTCTTCCCCTCCAACGGCATCAGGGAGGTAAGCATACTTGAGACAAGTACTGGGAGCCCTACTTTCCGCTGCCTTTTCAATCTCACAGCACTGAGGACACACTGGGTCCGTGCGTAGCGGTACACGTGGGCGAAGGAATGCGCGAATGAAAGAATGAATGACTGGAAGAGTCAGACCAACAAAGCAATTGGAAGGAACTCTGGCTTTGGAAGAACAGAAATCTGGGTGCCAACCCACATTCTTCTCACTGCGTGATTTAGGGCGATTCACGCAACCTCTGGGAGCCTTTCGGCGTGATTTGTTGCGATAATGGGTGAGAGAGAATTTAAAGTGTCTACCGGAAGCAATGGCTCCGCTGTAAGTTCTTAAAAGATGGAAGGTTTTCTTCCACAAACATGGGAATTTTTGTGTGGTGGTTTAGTATGGGAGGAGAAGGAAACCAGGAAAATTTGGAGGTTTTCCAAATGTATTATAGAATAATAACGGGTTCTTCATGCATAATCAACTAAAAATATTCAAGTGTGGTCACAGCAACTTCTTGGCAATTCCTTTCCTAAACTTGGATGGGATATGAAGCTATGAAGGACTGCAACCCCTCCCTGCGGCATGAAATAGGACCATTTCTCTTGGAGTCAGGACAGGAATGCTCTGCTCTGGAAAACTGGGTTCTCAGCGTCAGGTGAACCTGACAAGTCTCTGTCCCAGCCCTCCATTGGCTGTCATCCCGGAAACAAATATATTTTCCCTGACCATGTCTCCAAATAGGCCAGGTCAGCCCTCCCATGCTCTCTCAAAAATAACTTGGGTGGCTTTCGGAGATTTCTGGTTTCACCCAGGAGTTAGGACAGTCTTCTTAGACGTTATAAAGTTCATGAAGTTTAAACAAAATCCGAGTTTCTCATTCACCATTTCAACAGGAGAGTGGGGATGAGGTGGGGGATTCTTGGACCAGGAGGGAAGGTGTTTAGACTTTCTAGAACTTTTCCTTGCTCCAGCTCCTTCTCTATTTGTTGTTCCCACCTTCAGAGTCTGGGATAAAGGGAGGAAGGACTAGAGGAAAACAAAAACAGTTTTGGTTCAGCAGGTGCTGTTTTTTATATTTTTTCTTGGGTCCAAAAGTGACTCTGATTCTCTGGGCACTTGTGTGGTTCTCTCGAGACATCCCCGCAGACACTGTGGCTCCTTAGGGGCTCCTACTCAGGTCACATCCCCCCAGCACACCTGTCTCCTGAGGGTGCCGCCAGGCAGGCTGCTGGGCAGGGTCCTTTCAAGGTCCCCGGCTGCCTACCTTCCCAAGGCACAGAAGAGAAGGTGACTCCCGTGCCAGCCCTCTCATCTGGTCCCTCCGTCATGGCCATGCTAGCCCTCTTCCCACGTTCAGACTTGTCCGGGCACCTGTCTCCATGCTGCCCTTGCCTGGAGGGTGGGCACAAGTGCAGGTCTTTCACTCGGTTCCTCATGCCGAGCACCATGAATAAGGTGAGCTTTTGCTGGGATTCAACAAGCATCCAGCCAAGTGGAGATGCCCTCTTCCTTTTTTGCATGCAACCCTCCCTCCATTTGTCTCTTGGCTTCACAGTCCGGAAGGACAAGAGCATTGACACATGAGGGAAGTGAATCTGCTTCTCTACAGCTTTAGGAGAATCCTTCCCTGAAAACCTCTTCTCTTCGGTGGTTATTGAAGATGGAGGTCATGAAAATGGGTTGGCCTTCTCTGGGCAGTTCCTTTGGGGATGTTTCCACGTTTCTCTTCAGAATGTGGGGTGATATCACTCATTATTCTCGGCCTCAAGACTTTGGCCAAAATTCAGGGCAGCAAGAAAACTCTCAATCTACACAAGATTGCAGTTAAATGTACAATTTTTCCATCATGGGCACTAGAAAGCATGGAGACTGCAGCTCACTTGAAAGGTAGGGCGTAGGGCCCTCGTGAAGGCTGAGCTTTATTCTGCTTGCCTTGTTTTCCCTGCAGCCCAGTTTCTTCATTTAATTGCTTTCCACCTGTTCTATCATGGTCTTATGTTGAAACGAGGTAGGATTTAAATAAGGACAGTAAGACCTTGCTTTGTGAGCATAAATCATTCTGGAAACATGCTTGTAATCCAAAGCACTTGTATAGCAAAGTCAATTTCCCCATAAGAAATAATGGAAACTCAGGTGATTCGTTCTACAACCCAAAAATACTCATATAAAAATGATTATAATACTGTAATATAATACAAAATAATAAAGACAAAGAAAAATAAACAAATTAACCTGCACTTACCTTTGAAAACCTTCAAGGCTAGTGTGAGGGAGACAAGAGAGGAGGGTTACTGTGTGGGACGACTTTCACTATCACTACCAGAATCACTGCTATCTATCGGCTCGATAGAATCTTTTTCTTTTTGTGCAGCTTTAACAAGGAACCTGTCCAATGACACTTGCTTTTGCCTCCTCGTGAGGATTTCGCGGAAATGTGACATTGCATCGTGGTTAAACAGATCCATCGCTCGCACCGCTACGGCCTTATTCGGGTGGTGCTTTCCTACAAAACTTTGCACTGTTTCCCACATTTTGCGCATCTCCCTAATCTCATTTGAAGCGAGGGACCCCTCCGCCTTTTTCTCCTCCTCCTCTGCAGATGAGATGCAGACACAGCTTATAAAATCTTGCAGTTTCGGCTACTTGCATACCTCATTCGTACTTCTCGGTGATTTCCTTCTTCTTAAAAAAAAATTATTTTTAAGAGAGAGAGAGGGAGGGAGGGGACCATTGGCTCAGTTGTGATCATGTGACATCCGGCATCACGTAGTACCCATGCTGCAAGACTTCGCTCGTTGGTCGAGTCAAAATTTGATAGAAATGTCTGCTCGTCTTGTGGAACTTTCACGGGACAAGTTACTCGCAACCCAAGGTTTTACTGCACGTAAAGGCAGGCACTGTGTATGGCAGGACATCAGTCACTGACTTTATAAAGCATAAATGAAGAATTCTGCTATTATCTCCATCTGACAGGTAGACAACTGGAAGCAGGGTTAGTCTGAGTTGCCTGGGGTCATGGAGCTAGTGACAGGCATTCCAGAATAGGAACACCCTCTGGTTCTAGAATCTGTGCCCTGAACACTCTATCACAACTGCAGTGTAACAGGAATAACGAATGTGACACTTCCTTGATGATGTACCTGGCTCAACCGGGGCAGGTCTTACCGTGGAATGTGGTCCCGTCGTGTATCTCAAAGTAGCCGGGGAACCCGAAAAGCACAGGTTTCACTTCACTCCTATTTGTGCCGTTGGAAACTCTACCTCAGACATAACTGAATCTGTGAACATTCTCTCCGGAAACCCATGGCCCTTTTTGTCCCTCTCAAGAGAAGGTAGGAGCTTTGAGGCACAGCCTGTCAAATCAAACGCTCCTGGTCTCGAACGCCCAGGGGCTGGCTCCTGGTGGGGGGACAGGTGGGACGCCCTGTGGGGATTTTAAGCAAAATTCTTTGTATTGTCACAGGCTCTGCGAGAAAGAGGGACAACCCTCAGCAGTGCTCTCTTCCTGCAAGATCTGCCTGCTTTTACACGTATTTGGCAGAAGTTGAAAGCTGGGGTACAGCAGAATGTGCTGTGTGTCTCCCAATTACTGGGACGAGAAGGTAAGAATAGCTTTTCTCTCATGCTGCTCTCGTCCCACTCGTGGAAGGAACGGTGTTCTCCTTGATAAAGAGGAACTGTCTGGGGCGCCTGGGTGGCGCAGTCGGTTAAGCGTCCGACTTCAGCCAGGTCGCGATCCCGTGGTCCGTGAGTTCGAGCCCCGCGTCGGGCTCTGGGCCGATGGCTCGGAGCCTGGAGCCTGTTTCCGGTTCTGT
>NW_026059937.1:0-28773 GCF_023721935.1 Panthera uncia | reverse complement strand
AAAACACATATGCACACGTACACACAGGCACACACACATAGAAAACACACACGCACACACACGTGCTCACGCGCACACACACACAGGTCATCAAACCGCGGTGCTGGCGTGAAGGCAGGGTGTGGACTGATGGACCAGAATCAAAGTCCCAGAAACACACCCGCACGTCTGTGGCCACGTAATCTTTGCCAAGACCGTTCGATGGGGAAAGGACAGTCTCCACCAGACGGTGCCGGGGAAACGGGAGGGTCCGCGTGCAGAGCAGGGAAGCCGGACTCTCACCCGACGCTGCACGTGAAGATGCCCTCACAGTGGACCCAGACCTAAACATCAGAGCTTAAGCCATAAAACGCGGAGGGGAAAACCTGGGGGAAAGCTTCACGACGTTGGGCTGGCGACGATTTCTTGGTTACGACACCAAAAGCACAGGCAATAAAAGTGGAAAATACGTACGCCGGGCTTTGTCGAGACATAAACAAATAATGTTCTTTGTGCATCAGAGGACATGCACAACTGTCAACAGAGTGTGCAGGCAACCCACGGAATGTGAGAGGAGATTTGCAAATCGTGTATCTGATGAGGGCTTAACATCCAGAATATATAAAGAACTCCTACAAGTCAAAAACGACCAAACAAGCTGATTTGAAAAGGGGAAAATATTTGAATGGCGATTTCTCCAAAGAAGACGTAATCCTTACAGGAAAGCAGATCAAAGCCACGAGCGACACGGCTTCACTTCCTCTCCGACGGTCGCCCCAGGATGTAACAAGTGCATCCTGAGGTGAGGGCGTGAGATGCGGGAACCCTCGTGCGCTGCTGGTGGGGTCTCAGTGGAAAACAGCACACGGTTCCCCAAAACACTAAACACAGAATCACCACGTGACCCAGGGTGTGTGGGTATATGCCCAAAAGACTGAATGCGGGGACCCGGACAGATACTGCCCCACGGATGAGCCTTGAGGACGCTGCTCGGTGGAGGAAGCCGGCACACGAGGACGGATCCCGTGTGGACCCGTTTCACATGAGGTCCCTGGAGGAGTCAGATCCACAGACAGAAGGCAGAACGGGGGCGCCAGGGGCTGGGGAGGCAGACGGGGGTGAGAGTTCACTGGGTGTCACTATAGGGAAAGGGAAAAGTTCTGGGACGCATGGGGTGATGGCTGCACAACCACGTGAATGGGCTTGGTGCCCCTGAACCGCACACTTACCGGTTATGGCGGTAAATTCTGCCCTGCGTCTGTTTTACCACGATAAAGAAAACATAACGGAAGGAGAACGTTAGTGGAATGAAAACACTGGAAGAGCCCGGAATGACGAACATCAAGTCAGCACGACAGCAAAACGTGGCCACCTCGGGGAGGTCTCGGTGGAGCGGGCGCTGATGGCGAAAACCCGAGCCACGTGAGCGGCGGTGTTCTTGGTGAGACCTGGGCGGGGAGGGGAGAGGCACGGACTGTCCTCAGACTCAGCGTCAAGGGTAAATATATAGCCGCGTAGAGTTGAAAATAGGGAATTCCAAAGTCCTCCGGACTTTTAACATGTTTTTGAAATTTCGACTCCTTACCTCAGTTTGGAGGGATTTTACAGGAGCCTTGTTGGGGCCCCTGGGGGGCTCAGTCGGTTATGTGTCCGACTCTTGGTTTTGGCTCAGGTGGTGATGTCCCCGTCCTGAGATCGAGCCCCGCGTCAGGTTCTGTGCTGACAGTGTGGAGCCTGCTTGGGATTCTCTCTCTCTCTCTCTCTCAATCTCTCAATCTCTCACAAAACAAATGAATAAAAAAATAAAGGAGACTTGGTGAAGGAATAGCTCATTTCAAGGGAAATGTAAACTTTTTTTTTTTTTTATTTTTTTTTTTTTTAATTTATTTTTGGGACAGAGAGAGACAGAGCATGAACGGGGGAGGGGCAGAGAGAGAGGGAGACACAGAATCAGAAACAGGCTCCAGGCTCCGAGCCATCAGCCCAGAGCCTGACGCGGGGCTCGAACTCACGGAACGCGAGATCATGACCTGGCTGAAGTCGGACGCTTAACCGACTGCGCCACCCAGGCGCCCCTGGAAAATGTAAACTTCTTGATGGAAGTTAACACACATTTACGTGATGTTACTTTTACAAAACTCGTTGTTCTCTGACTCCAGCGGGAGCTGTTCACCCGGTGTTAGCAGATAGGAACTTTCGCATGGCGAGATTCTAAGTGTTCATGCTTTCCTTTTAGTTTGTATTGCCTTGAATTTTTACAACAGGCATGAACTATTTTAAAAATCTAGGTAACCTATTTTTAAAAATATCTATCTGGCTGATACCCAGATCAGAAAATAAACGGCACAAAAGGGAAAAAAAAAATGTAGGGTCTAATCTCATTGAAAGCACAGAAGCAAAATCCTAAATAAATATTAATACTTCAAACCTAGCAGGCTATTATAACATTTAATGCTTGTAAATCAGTCGATAACATCGGTGTAACACACTGAATGAAAACACAGAAACAGAGGTTCATGAATCACTCAGGACGATTTTAAATTCCGTCCCTGATGAGAACCAATTTGCATGATAAGCAGAGAGGAAACATCTTTAATTCGACAAAGGGTGTGGGCACCTCCAGCAAATGTCTGTCCTCCACGCCCCCTGCTGAGGTCAAGAACCTCGAGGCACTCTGGGAAGCGATGGCTTGTGGCTTCCACAGAAGTTTCTAGCACGAAAATGACGCCATCATTCTTGCCAGCACGGGCATTCGGTACTAGAGGGCGTCTGGCTCCGGCCGTGGAGACGCGTGCGGGGGACCCCAGCCCTGGCCTCGTGTCCACGCGGGAGCAGCGTTTTGTAAACCCAATAGTTTGCAATACGAGCAGCATTTTTTTGCGAAAAGAACCGTATTTTCTGAAAGAAATAATCGAGAAGAGTGCTGTTAGTTTACCCGTCTGCTAATCCCTGTCTAGCCCCGGAGTCTCCTGCAGTCAGACCCTCAGGGTGGGTGTTTTTGATTGAAGCACATGAAGAAACCCTGGCCTCGCTCAGCAGTGCTGGTAGGAAAACACGGCCATCGAAAGAGCCTTTCTAACCACAGAGAACCTTCTCGAGCACTACATCGAGACTTGATAACCGATGGTTTCTTTCTTTCTTTTTTTTTTTCTTTCTTTTCTTTTTTTTTCATGGCAGTTTTTAAGTGTTTATTTTGAGAGAGAAAGACAGAGCACAAGCAGGGGAGGGGGAGAGAGAAGGAGACACAGAATCCCAAGCGGGCTCCAGGCTCCGAGCTGTCAGCACAGAGCCCGGCGCGGGGCTCGAACCCACGAACCGCGAGATCGTGACCCGGGCCGAAGTCGGACGCTCAGCCGACTGAGCCCCCCAGACGCCCCCAGACTGATGGTTTCTTAAAGGTCAGTTGGGACGCAGGAGCTGAAGCCACAGCGCGTTGCAACTGAGCCCCACGGTGTGTGTTTCGCACCCGGACGGGTCCCTCACCGGTGCGTGACACTGGGGCGTCGAGCACGGGTACCGAGGAGACACTGCCCCGCCGAGCCGCGCGGATCTCCCCCATGTTGACGCGGCTCACGAAAGGTGTGGAAGACCCACATTCGTCTGCGCCCACCCGTTTTGTCGCAAAGGGCTTACGGCACCCAGAAGCCGTGAAGCTCACGGCGGCAGAGGCGAGCTTTCCAAACTTCTAGCTTTTGCTCCAAAGCTCAAATTTTATCCTCGACCACGAGTCCATCAGTAGTCCACCTTGACTCGCTTTATCCTGTTTGAGAAAACACCTGCCAGATGCCCGCGGCGGAATCACGAGAGTCTGTGCCTGTCAGTCGCGTATCAGGCGCGACGCTTTTCCGGGGCCGAAGCGGCTGGCGGCTCGGGCGCCCACTGACGTGGGCGGGTCTCGGCCCGTCCCCGGGAGGCGGGAGCAGGAGGAAAGGCTGAGTTTCGGGAGCCGGCTCTGCTCTGGGCTTGGGAGGACCAGGGGGCCCCCGGGGCTCCAGCCTGCCGACCCCAGGTCCGGGGGCTCGTTGGGCTCCGTGGGCATGTGAGTCCGCTCCTTGCCATGAGCGCCATACGTGTCTGCCTCGGTCTGCATATCTCTGTCCCCGTGGGGAGCCCGGACTCACACCCGTGGCATCTGGAGGAAGAGGGTGACGCCCTGTAGGTTTTGTCTGTCCCCTTTTTCCAAGGCCGTTTGGTACCAGGGTGCATGTGACGTGCTTCTCCAACAAATCCAGACGCGGCGTGAATCAACAGCTTCTGAACTCCACCTGTTTCCTGCCCCCTCGCCGACGCAATCCGCGTTCAGGAGTGGGGTCCGTGAAGAGCCTGTGGGACTGCCATTCTGTCACCCCGAGGGAATCACCCGTGTCTGGCCGAGGAGGGCCGGAGGCGGGCGGAAAGCCGCGGCGGAATGACGGGCCTGACCCACGGGTGTGGTGCAAACTCCCTGGGCGGAGGGAGCGGCTGGCCGAGCCAGACGTCCCTCCCCTCCAGCCTCCGCGGTCGCCTTGGCCTCTGGTCTCTGGCTCGGGGTGAGTCTCAGGATCACTGAGACAACGGGAACTGGTTTTCCCCTTCCTGTTTCCTGCTGGAAGCAGCGCTCTCGGGCCGGGATCTCTGGAAGCGGTCCCCGATGGTGCACATCGCGTTCCCGTGCGTGCGGGTGGCTGGGTCCGAGGCCGGCGTGGGGGGCCGGCGACCCCCGGGGAGGACGTGGGAGTTGTCCCATGGCTGAGGACCGCGGAAAGAGGCTTCTGTCTCTTTCTGAGCTGGAGGCCGGGCCAGGCAGAGTGGCTGCGAGAGTGACTGAGTCAGGGGAGGGGGTGGCTCAGCCAGGCCCCCACAGAGGCCCCTGGACGTGGGCGCCTGGACCCGGGGCCTGAGCCCCGGGCAGCAGCCCCTGGTGCGGAAATGGACGGGCACCCGGCCCAGCGTGGGGAGGGCGGCTTCCCCGGGGGGCTCGCCAGGCAAAGCCTGAGGTTGCCCCAGGTTTCGGCTGGAGCCCGCCTCCTCCGTCCCCGTGGAGCCCCGGGGGACAGCGCCGCCCGGCCGGTGTCTGCGCCCCCGCCCTCCACCCCGTCCGTCCCTCCGGCTGTGCGGGCCCGGCGACCCGGCCGGGCCGCTCCTCCGTGCGCTCCCCTGGTGGCCACAGGCTGGGGAACTCTTGCTGTGTCGCTTTCCACCGGGACACGGCCTCGCCCGCGTCGCCCCTGGAGAACGCTGCTCACCCCCCCGCTTCCCGGCCGTCGCTCGCCCACGGCTGCCCGGTGACGGCGTGTGCCTCCGTGCACGTGACAGTCTGAGGACTGGCCGCGCAGCCCGGGCCTTTTGCTTCTGGTCCTTCAAAACGTGCACGGTGCGTCCCATTCCGGGGAAACGCACAGCTTTTCTTCCTCGAGCTGTTTGGGGTCCGACGGACGGGGGTTTCTGTGCCTCACGTGATGTGTGTGGTTGCAGGCACTCTGCTGGGTGGGGTGACGGCAACGACCTTGTGGCCACCAGGCCAGGATCCTCGAAAACACCGCAAACGGGCGGGCTCACCGCTGTCTGTCTCTGCCGCACGGACCGTGTGGGGGCAGCGACAGCCTCCGGCCGGCCTCCCCGGGGCCCCTGGGGGACACCGTCCCCTTCTCTGGCGGCCGTCGCGGGCTGCCTGGGGCACGACCCGGGGTCGGGTCCTGCCCCCTGGCCTCCCGTGGCCCTTGTCCACGAGGGAGGCGTCACTCATGACAGACGGTGTCCGGCCGCACGGAGAAATGCCCAGACCCCTGAGGGATCTCCGGGCCCCCTCCCACCATGAGGACACCGGGCCCTCAGGCTCTAGAACTTTCCAAAGGAGACCCTGTGGAAACGGCGAACCTGGCCAGGACCTGGCCCCGCCTGGCGTGTCCTTCCCTTTCCTTTCTCGGTTTGTGGATGTGAAGCGTGACGCCTCCCTGTCGACTGTGCGTGTGAACATTTATTGCCACAGCTGGACTTTTCTCGCTAGAAAATCCCCTCGGTGCCAGATCTCTAGGGAGGTTAAGCCTAGAACTCGACACACACAGGTCACAGCTCCAGCGAGGGGATCGGGCTGTCGGCGGCGCCCAGGCTTCGGCCGAGGGCCGAGTTCAGGCGGACTTTGGAAATTTAGCTGCACTTGAGGATACCTGTGGGCTCACCCCTGCCACTGTGGGAACCGCCGCGGAGATCCGCGGGCCCTGCCGCGTCCCCGCAGGCAGCATCCTGCAGAGCACGTTGCCGTGGGTACGGGACATCGCATCCCTCAGGGAGGGCCTGTCCCCCCCGGCCCCCGCCCCGCAACCACCTGCCGCCAGGCCCAGCCCGTCCCTCCCCCGTCCTGCCCTCCACCCCGCAGCCACATCCGCCCTCACCTCTGTATGCCAGTCACATCTGTGTCGCCCACGCGGGATCAGGGGCTTCTCGGGAGGTGGTCCAGGTGGCCGTGGGCACAGGCGGCTCGCTCCGTGCGGCAGCGGGACTCCACGGGGCGGAGGGCCACAGTGAGTTGCCCGCTCGCCTGCGGGGGGACGTCTGGGCTGTTTCCAGTTTCCAGCCCCTATGGACCAAGCCGCTGTGAACACTCAGGTGTCTGCTTTCGGGAGACCGTGTTTCCCTTTCTCTGCGATGGACGCTCAGGGGTGGGGTCGCCGGGGGGGACGGAGGTTCTGTTCTACGAGGAAGCGTCAGAGCGGCCGCACCGTGTCACACGCCCACCAGCGTGCTGGGGGGAACGCGGTTTCTCTGTCCTCGCCAAGCGCTTGCCGTGGCCGCTGCTCTCCGTGCTGGCCGTCCTGACCCGGGTGAAGTGACAGCTCAGGGCGGCTTCAGTTCTCATCCCCCAAGACTAGTGATGCCCCCCTGCCGCCTGTGCGTCCTCGGCGAGAGGCCCGGGTCTTGTGCCCTTTTTCTGGCTGCACTGTTTGCTCACTGCTGCGTCTTGAGAACCCTGGCCGGATTCCACACACTCGTCCTCAGCCGGATGGTGTTTTCTCGGCAGATTTTAATCCTGACGGGGTCCAGCTTCCCCATTTCTCCTCCTCTGGGTCACGCTATCGTGGGGTGCACGGCCCGACTGACACGCCTGTTTCCTCTGCACCCAAATCCCGGCCGCGAATCTGAGCAGACACGTCGGGGACGCACATTCCCTGCGAGCTGAAGCGGCATCTGAAACCCCCAGCCCAGAAGCTGCAAGGTCGCGACTGAAAACTGGACTTTGCGCCCGGTTTGTTGTTTAAAAAAGAAACCAACGATTTCCAGTGAGATTTCCGTAGATTTCAAGCACGACGCTCGGTCTCCAGCGCCTCCCGACCAGGGGAGCACGACGGTCGTGACCGCCGTGCCTGGTGGCGCTTCGTGGTGCGATCCCGCCTCCCCGGAGGGCGCCGTGCTGCTTGGCTGCTCTCACTGACCTGATCTGCTCCCGTCCCTTGTCTCAATGGGGAAACTGAGGCCCAGAGGGGTTAAGCTGCTCCTTCGGGCACACACTGATGGACGCCAAGGGCAGAAGCGTTCACCTCCCCACAGCAGAGAGCAAGCTTCTCTGTGAAGCTTCCTTCCCAGCTCAGTTGAATGCTCCCATGGATGGGAGGCTCACCACCACAGTCTCCGCGCTCTGAGTCGCCTTCTCTGTTGGGAAGTTTGGCCGTGACGGCACTGAACAAAATGGAAACATTTGCCCTTCCAGTGCGATGTTGAAACAGAGGGCTGATGCTGTTTAACCTGTATGGAGCAGGTGTCATCACCCCGGAGGGATGTCCCACGTCTCGAGAGCCTGAGGTGTGTGCGTTTCTGGTCCCGGGATCGGACGTGGAGCACACTCCTGGCTGTCCATCCCGGCCATGACCAGCGGGTGCAGAAATGTGCTTTTCCGCATGAAATGCGGGGGTCACGATAACAAAATCTGGAAGCAAAATACACATCCGAAAAGAGGAGAACGTTCCAAGAGCCATTTTTATTTAGCTCGTGGAACATCTGTAAGACAGCACTTTCCACAGAATTAAATGTGTGCGTTGGCAGAATTTCTATTGACACGGGACGTGAATGATCACAGCACAGTGTAGGCGGAAGACTTACGGCCAAAATGACACGCACATGGTCTCAGTTACAAGCGAAAACATAAACGTGTGGATGTGAGACAGACACTGGAGGAAATACATCGGTATGAATGTCTCTGCTGGAGTCCCTTCCACGGCGTTAGGAGCCGTGGCCCGCTCGTGGACACGGACACGGGTGTTTGCCCGTCCGGAGCTGTTTGGTCTCTTGGCCCAGAGCACAGTCGCCGTCTGTCCTGGTGCGTCTTCCTCCATAGCCCGCCAGAGGGAGACCCCATCAGGCTCGCTGGGCCTCTGTCCCCAGCAGGGTGACCATGGTCTTGCCTGGGGGCAGCTGGGGGATGAGCTGAGCCCACCTGGCCCAGGGTCGCTGCTGGCCGTTCTCTGCTCTCTGTGCAAATTTTGCTCACGACATGTTGATTTTATAAAATACTCACCGATATTTTGAAAAGTAGTCACTCATGTTTTATACTCATTCCCTTGCTTCTATGTTTAATCGTCTCCAGCAACTGTAGAGTCACCCACATGTTGCTACTTGTCTTGTCTTATTTCAAAACACTCCACTTTAGAGGCACCTGGGTGGCTCAGGGTTAAGCGTCGGACTCTTGACTTCAGCTCAGGTCATGATCTCACGGTTTGTGGGATCGAGCCCACATTGGGCTCTGTGCTGACAGCGTGGAGGCTGCTTGGGATTCTCTCTCTCTCTCTCTCTCTCTCTCTCTCAAAATAAATAAATAGACATTAAAAAAAAAGAGTCCTTGTAAAAACACTCAACTGTAACTGGCTTTTTGGTGTCTGAAGAAAGGGAAGCCAGGCTGTAACTCTTTTTTATACCTGCCAAACGAGGTCACGTTCTGAGGTTCCAGGGGGACACGAAATGTGTTTGGAAACCACTCCGCACACCGCTCCGCCCGCCCGTGGCTGTTGGCAGAGTCACCTGTAAGGCCTGGGACCCCAGAGCTCGGGTCCTGAACGGGTGGGCAGGAGGAGGGGCAGCGGAGGAAGCTGCAAAGTGCACCGCCTGATTTTACTGTCTTCCTAAAGTGGCGTAAAATTTTACGCGCTCTCCATTTACTCCCTTTGTGATGCGAGTGTTTTTTATTGCTACATTGTATTTTGTGATTGGCTGTTTTCCTGCCTGGCCCTCACCCAAGAGGGTGACCACCAGAAGGGACTTAGGAAAATGTATCCGTTGGGCTGCCCCTTCCGCAAAGATTGGGGTTTTTAAGGCTTTATTTTGTTTTTAATTGTGGTAAAATAGACATAACATAAAATTTACCATCCTACCCTTTCTCAGAGCACAGTTTGGGGGATTAAGCACATTCGCACAGTTGTGTGCCCCTCCCATCCCCCTCCCATCTCACAGAACTGAAGCTCCGTGTGGCCGGGACCCTTCCCGCTTCACTCCTTCCCGCTCTCCCCCTTGGCCCACCAGAGCACTTAGTTTCTGGCTGCGAACCCCCTCCTCCTGTTCCCACCGCAGCCGCTCGGATCCCTCCGTTGGGACGGCCGCCCCCCTCCCGGTGTGCACCCTTTGCTTCCTGCCTCCTCGGGCCGTGGGGACAGGATCAGGCCCCGGACAAGCGGTGGCCTGGGGTCCGTGCCAGATGCTGCAATTCCCTCGGGGAAAGGAGGGGGCCTGGGACCCTCATGTCCGGCCCGGGGGTGCTGGCAGCAGGGGCCCCTGAGGCCGGTTCCCTGGGGTTTCACCCCCCAGGGGGTCCGGAAGCTGGAATCGAGGCTCCGTGAGGTCAGGGGTTATGGGCGACCCTCCCCGCCACACACGACGGGCCCCCGCTGCCGTCCTCCCAGGACTTACCCGGCAGCTTCTCCAAGTAGCTTTGTGCTTCAAACAAGAAGACCTCCTCCTCCCTCCTGGGAAGCCCCTGACGGAAGGGGTGCTCCCCAGACGCTGTTTCCCACGAAGTGTGTCCTTCTCACACTCGATTTCAAGCCCACAGGTTATAGACGCACAGGAAGTATGTTCACTGACGTTGACCAGAAAAGCCCTCAACTGTGAAGCTCAGGTAATTTTGTGAATTTACGTAGTGCGTGTCCCTCCCAAAAGGCACCCACGAGAAATACACCTGCAGGAGCGGTTTGCTCAGGGCGAGGCGTGGAAGGGGCGTCTGAGGAAGTGCTGATAGAACAGCGTCTAGGGCCTGCCGACCGCGTGCGATTTCAGAAATTACCTGCAGTCTGCATTTCTGATTCCCCGACAGCAGGGAGGAAGTCACTCTGAGGCTACTGGAGTTTTACAGCCAGGGGCTTAGAGGGTATCGCTGTGCGCGCATCTAACACCGACTTAGAGCGCCGTGCGCCTTCCGTGGGGACAGCTGCTGACACAAGGTGCTGGAAGCATGACGGGCCCTTGCTTTTGGCAAGTAGGACATTTGTAAAGACTCAGTCTTTGTTTCCCAGCAGGCTGCCTCCTGCGCTCAAAGTTTACCTGAGATGCTTTTGAATAGCCAGCTTTCCCAAGCGGTGGGGCAGGCTCGAGCAGCCACAGGTGTCACTGCAGGTGCCAGTGGCCTCGCAGGCAGAGGGGGGGGGCCGGATCAGGTCCGACACAAGTTCTGGGGAGGAAGAGGCACGTGGGCAGGGAGAGGGGCAGTGACGGCCGTCTTGATCTCGCAGGCAGGTGGCGGGGGTCTGCGGCTCACCGCGGCTATGCGCCGTGGGGCACCGGCTGCACCGAGGACCCCGGGGAAAGCCCTCCCAGAGTCCCTTTCTTCGTGCCATCACTTTGCAGCTGCCCTGAGAGATATGGAGTCCACGCCCCCACTCTGTAACCCGGAATCACCATTGTCGTGGAGGGGCAGGGTGCCAGTCCCCAGGCCAGGCCTCAAGAGGCCTCACGCGCGTCTCATGGAACGGGCTGGGCTAGGCTGCTGCAGGACGAGGGCCAACAGGGGTCCCCGTCAAGGTCATCCTAGACCAGCCACCAGCCAGCTGAGCCCCAGACACGGGCGACAGCCTGGCTGCGGTCAGCCGAGCTGTCTTGTCCCACCTCACAGCTGACCGCAGACACACGGGACCAGAACACCCAGCTGACCGACGGACTTGTGGGCAGTCATACACGTTTGTTACTTCAAACCACCGAGTTCGGAACGTTTGTTACGCGGCAATAGCTGACGGTTACGACAACCTATCGCGACTGGCCGCACAGATCAAAGTGCAGGTCTGGCTAGCGGCGAAATACTTTAACGGTTCGCCAGGAGGAAGAAAGGGGAGAGGGGGGTCCGGTTGTGGGCTGCGGAGCTGGGCTCCCTGCTCCCTCTGCGAGGGTGGCTCCCGGGGGCCGCTCCGGCTCCACGGGTGTAGAGTCGCAGGGCTGAGAAGAGAGCAAAAACTTTTCTGGTGCTCGAAGGTCAGCAGATCCCGCTCACACAGTGTCAGCAGAGGGGGAGAGAGGAATCCGCAGTTCGGAAATTTAATTACATCTCTGGAAGAAAATGTATGCTTCTCAGAATGATTTTATTTAAAAGGCCTCAAAAAAATAGAACCTATTTTTTCCTACCTCGCGATTAATTCGAACCAAATGAAAGGAACCAGTGACCCCTTACTGACACCCTCCGGGGAGTTTTCATTTGCGGTATCTGTCAACCTTGAAATCTCGATTTGTGCCACAGGAGCTCGTACAGGTACAGCGCCGGGTTCCAGAGACAGCGTGTCCCATTTCGTTCCATTTAAATAAGCTACGTACCCGATCATCACAGTATTACTTCATCTTCTGATGAAATTGCCGATCTGGTGGGTCCCAGACCCTCGGGCTCGATGGGGAGGGGGATGGCCGTGGTCCCTGGGGCCGGCTGGTGGCCCAGCGCCGATGAAGTCAGGCTGTAAGTGCAACTGTAAATGAGGGCCACTCAGCCCTCGGCCTCGGGCGTTGGACGATCCTCGCCGGTTAAGGCTGCTCAGCCACGTCTCCCCCTGCACAGCAGGCTCGCGTTAGCACTTCCGAAGTGGCGAACACGGCAGCGTGTGACGGCTGGATGAGCAGGAGGGAGGTGGCGTCCCATCCTGGGACACTCGAGTCCCCGAGGCTGCCGACTTGTGTGTGTGCGTGTGCATCGCATGGAGTGTGCGTGTGTGTAAGTATACGTGCACGCACACGCGTGTGGACATGTGTTTGTGAGGCGCGTATCGTCGTCCTGGTTTGTCTCTGGGTGTCTGTGTGCGTGTGATCTGTTGCCTGCACACACGTGTGTTGCGTGTCAGTTTATGTGCACGTGTGTACTGCCCGTGTCTACATGTGGCCGAGTCAGCGTGTGCATCTGGGCACCAGCATCCCACCTGCTTGGCGTCCTCCAGGGGTCCTGCCCTCCTGACCCTGATCCTGGGGTCTTCCTCTCCCCAGCCCCACCGTCGTCCTGGCTGCGGGGCCCCATCTGTCCCCAAGCCCCGCCCCCCCCCCACCCCATGGCCTCAGCTTCCCTGGGTGCTGATGCCCCTGGGGACCCGCCTGGGGATGGGGGCTGTGGGGGGTAAGCTTAGGAATCCCCCGGGGCCTACACCAACGGGTTAACAAGGCACAAAGAAATACAAAGTCAATATAATGCTCACACCCGAGTTTGGCACTCCAAAGAATGGCACTCCAAGAATGGGGGGTGCAAAGACACCCCAAGAATAGGGAGGCACAACGGTGCCAGGAATAGGGAGGTGCAAAGGCACCCCGCAATAGGGAGGGGGTGCTGAGCCCCCAAAAACAGAGAGACGCAAAGGCCCGAAATAGAAATGGCACAAGGGTGCCCAATACACAAGAATAACGAGATTAGAGATTCAGGGCGAAAGCACCCCAAATTTAGTACCATAGCAGAAAGCTGCTTTCAGAGGAGAATAGGGCCAGGGCAGGTACATTGGTGAATTGGACTTGGGACCCCTGCGCTGCAGGCAAAGCAGCCCGGAGTGGAGAGGAGATGGTTAACAAAAGAAAAGGTGTCTTGTTACCCCCCCCCCCCCCCCCCCCATCCGCCTCTCCCCTGGGCTGGCAAAGATAAACAGGCAGGGCGCCTCCTGTCCGCTGTTAACCGTCTACCCATCTGCCCGGTGCCTGGACTTTGCTTTATATTGACCCAAACCCCAAACACTGTACATCTTCAAAATCCCCCTTTCCCCCTCGCGTCCACAAGTTAATGTTCCTACTTTCTCTGTCTCTTTGCACACGCCCATCGCGTTTGCAAGCCTTCTGATCTGAATACACACGGGGCAAGGAGCCTTATTCGGGGCTCTTGTCTTCTCCCCGGACATTAGCCGTCTCCCGTTTGAATCCTGCGTCCGCTCTTTAGACTTAGAGTCCACGACAGGGGGCCACCTCCTTGAGCCTGGGCCCTGGGGCTGGAGCTCAGGCGCGGGAGGAACCGGGGGAAGGAGGCCTGCCCACTGGGAGCTCACTCCTCTCCTCCGCTGTCCTGGGCGAGGCTGCCTGACCAGAGGGAGACACGCAGACCCAGCAGGGGCTCGATGGCCCCCAGGCTCGCGGCCGTGGGGGTGGAGGGCGCAAAACTACGTCAGGGAGAGAAGGGAGCCGGGACTCGGCCGCGAGAGGCCCCAGAGCTCGGGGTGCAGTCCGTAGGTCAGGGCGGGCGCACGGGCTGGGTCACTCGGGGGACAGGGGGTCACACGATGCGGCGACCTCACGTCGACATCACCCTCCCGCCTCTTTGCACCCCGGATGCCGAATCTTTCCCTTCGTACACAAATCATTTTATAAAACCTGGCATTTGAGACGGGGTTCTACTGACCCGCCAGGGAAAACCGAGCACCGTGGGTCCACCGAGACTTTTCCTCGAGAAGCCGGGTGGCATCTGTGGGCTGGCTCACCTCTCCTGCCCTGCAGCCGTGGGGGGCCTGGGGGGCACGGGGGGGAGCGGTGTGGGGGGCTTGGGAGGCGTGGGGGGCGTGGTGGGTACGGCAGCATGGTGGGGATTTAGGGGGTGAGGGTCGCGTAGGGGGTGCGGTGGGGGGTGCGTGGGAGGGGTGTGGGGGGTGAGGACGGAGTGCGGGTGGGGCCGGGGTGGAGGGTGGGCGGGGGCGGGGGGACAGGACGGCCCAGGGCGGCACAGCTGCCCCGCAACCCGGGTTGCAGAGGCGTGGCCCCACCGGCCAGGCGACCCCGGCATCCTCAGAGCAGCGGGTGCGGCCGCCTGACTCTCTGGGTCCTGGAGGCACAATGGCCTTCCGGAGTCTCTTCGTCAGTTTCTTAAGGGTCTTTGAGAAAAAGGGTTTTGGTTTTCATGTCACATCTGAGAATCTTTGCCAAATTAAGAGCCAGCTTTTGGTTTTATCGATTTCCTCTCTGATTTTTATTTTTTCTTTCCTACGGGATATTTTAATTCAATACGCTGGTCTTTCTGCTACTTTCTGGCGGAAAAGGCTGGGGTCCTGACTGGGGGTTTCTGCTCCCGGGGCGTCAGTTCTCGGCGCCGTGGGCTCCTGGGCAGGTGCGCTGTGGTGACCCTCAGGCTCCGTGCGCCGAGCGCTCGCTCTGGCCCACGAATCACCTACGAGCGCGGTACTTACGTTTCCAGAGACGGGAGGATTTTCTAGGTTACCTTCTGCTACTGAGCTCGCTGTGGTCGTGGAACCCACTTGGGATCCCAGTCCTAGTGGGTCGGGATTCGGTGTACGGCCCAGAATGTTCCACCTCGCCGGAGGGCGTGTGGGTCCTGCTCTAGGAAGGTTATCTGGGTTAAGGTGTCTGTCCGTGTGGCACATGCTTCTGTCTTTACTAGGTTTCGTTAACTGCGAGCGTGGTGTCGAAACTGACCGTCACTGTGAATTTATCCGTTTAGGTTTGAAATTGTATCAGGTTTTGCTTCAGGCGCAAACTCTCTCTGGCTGAGCAGTGACCCTCTTCCTGTTCCGCTGTCCCCGCTTTGCAGAGGAGGACACTAGATCTGGGGGGTGAGGCTCGCCTGAGGTCGCGAGGGGCTGCAGACAGAGCCCGTTCTAACACAAGGTCTCTGACCCGCGGCTCCTCACGCTGTCGTGGGCAGGAGGGCCCTGCAGGACCCCACGTCCGCCCGGGGCAAGGCCACCCGTGGCAGGGGCGAGGGCGGGGGCCTGGCCGCAGACGGCAAGCAGTAGAGACCCGAGGGTCATCTGCACGCGGCCACACCTGTCCTCAGGTTCCGGCTGTAGTGACATCTCCAAGTGTACGAGGACCACAGAGGAAAGTGTCGGGTGAGCACGCGAACAGCATTTGCAACAGTCCCCAGATGGCTGACCGTCCGGTCCGTGCATGTACCAGCCGTGGCCTGAGGAGGCCGGCACCGGGTCCCTCGCTGCCCTGACTAGACGTCTCGGCGAAGGCCCGACGTGTCCCCTCCGTGCTCCGAGCTTCGGTTTCTTCGTCAGGAAGCGGTGACGGTGACTCCGCTGTGTCTCACGAGACGACCGCGAGCTTGAAGAGAAGCCGTGTGTGTGCAGGGGGTGTGGACACTGCACGGCGAGGTGCGACTTCTCGTCGTGCCGGCTAACCGGGTGGATGCGGAGAAGCCGGCCCGGGAGCCTCCGTGTGCCACGAGCAGAGCCGTCACAGAGGCGTGTCCGGTTTTGGAGGGACCCGGCCAAGGGGCTTTGTGTTGAGAGAGGCCAGCCGCGTGGCCCATCTCCCACTACCTGGTCCCAGCAGCCGGTCGTGGGCTCCGTGTCCCCTGCCGTGTCCCCCCGAGAGCACGCTTGAGTGTGTTCAGATCGGCTCAGGGGGCCGTCCTTGGCCAGCGTGGCTCTCAGGCCGCCCCAGGGCCACGGCGGAGGGAGCCCGGGCCAGGAGCCCCACCAGCCTTCGGGGAGTTATCCCCATCTTACCCCGAGGGGGCCGTGGCTTAGCCACGTTACCTGACTTCCCAGAAAGCAGTGGCGGTCAGGACGTGGACCCGGGTGGACCTGATTCCAAAGTTCCCGTTCTTCTCGCCGCAAGCCGAGGGTGGGTCCGGGCAGGGGGCTGCCGGAGGGGGGGCCCACGTGGACGTGGTTGAGGGGCGCTGTCGGGGCCACGTTAGGCATCTGTCCCTCTGGGGGTCTCACCCTCCACCCTATGTGGCCCTCAGGGGCTACTGCAGCCTCCCGCCCCCCCCCCCCCCGGGAGCGCCTCCTGACCCAGGCTGGCCTGCAGAGCGGCCGTCCCTCGGGCCACGGGACTCGTCCAGGATGCCTCGTGGGCTCCAAGCAGGACCACGGTCCTTCTCCGAGGGCCGACTGTGGTCGGAGCCCAGGAGGACGCGGACGTGGCCCCAGCAGGGGCTCCTGGCTGGTCTGTGGAGAAGCCTTTCAGGCCATTCAGGAGTGGGGAGAGGGGAGACTGCGGCAGAGCTGGGCGGAGGCTCTGGACAGGTGACTAGGCGTGTCCTCCGGAGCGGGCAGCCAGAGTCGGAGCACCCCCAGGGCAGCCCGGCCGGGTTCTCGGCCCCTCGGCCCCCGGGGCCCGAGCCTTGTCAGCGGACGGAGAGCAGGGCTGAGAGCTGGGCTGGGGGCTCAGAAGCGACAGCCCCTGGCCACCCCGGCCCCGGCTTTGACCGGAGCGAGGGGCCGGGCTTCCTCGGCCTCAGAACCCTCCCTGTCCTCCGTGTGACCGTCGGACGGCCTCGGGGAGCCACCGCGGCACAGCTGGGAAGCCGCCGTGAACCAGGCGGGGCGGCCGGGCCAGCGCGTGGCCAGAGGGCTCTTGTCCCCACAGGGCACCGCTGCAGACACCGAGGGGCACCTGTCTGCGTGGCAGCCAGGTTTCGGGTGGGCCACGCCTCCTTCTTCACGTGGCCCTGTCCTTCCCAGAGGGCCCGGCTGCGCCCAGGTGTGCGAGCCGACGGGGCGGCCAGGTAGGACCCCGCAGGCTCTGTCAGAACCTTCGCTCGCACCGCCCGCCCCTCCTCGGAGCCGCCTGGGAGCTCCTGCGGAAGCCGGTCTGTCATCTGACCGGGGCAGCAGGCTCCCGGGGGCCTCTGGGGGGGACAGCAAGGAGTGGGGGGCGGCAGGTCTGCGAAGGCGGTTTCTAGGGCCCTGGGTCTGACACGGGAGCGTCGTGCGAGGGTGTGGCCGAGACCCGTTCGGTGTCCTTGTCCCCGACCCCAGCAAACAGCCGCTTGGCTGGCAGGTGGGATCTGGGGAGTGTTTTCCTCCCGTCCTCCCCTGGGCCGTGGTGGGTGGTGGTGTCCACGTTGGAAAGAATCGCCGGGGAACCCGGGGGAGTGTCCTACAGCCCAGGTCAGAGCAGCTCATGCTGGCCTTCCCGCCCCAGCCCTGGCATGTGGCCCTCGTGTCGCCCTCTGTGACGGGCGAGGACCCCCTTCTGTAGCTGAGTCGTGGAGCATGTGCTTTGGGAGCGAGTCCCTTCCCTGCAGAGGGGCGCAGACAGGGTGCTTGACCCCTTCCGTGGCACCAGCACAGGCCACTCTGTTCACGAAGCCCAGGTCTCTGCCTCCGCGGTCTCCTCGGATGCCCCGGGGACCCGGCAGCGGCAGCCGGGCAGCGTCTCGGAGCCACGGCAGGGGGGAGGCAGGGGGACTGGCGGGGTCTGAGTCTGAAACGGGGGTCAGCATCCTGGGCCTCTGCAGGGCCCGCTAAGTGGGACTTATCCTCAGGAGCGTAACGAGGGCTGACACCTATTTCTGACAAGAGCGTGTGGCAGGCGGCCGGAGGCAGGAAGGCGTCGCCGCTCGGCACAGGCGGAGATGTGTTTGCTGACGGTGAGAGTGTCATTTAAACGGCTGATACCTTTCAGATTGTTGGGCAAAGGGCCACAAGCCGCTCCAGCCTTGGCCAAGTAAACACACACGATCGAAAATTCTGCGCGGCAGACGGAGGTGTGTGAGTGTCTCACGAGGACCCTGCCGCCCTTCCCGGTGACTTAGACTCTGAGGGAATTGGATTTCATGCGACAACGAGGCGTAATCAAATATTGTGACAAGCCTCCGGCCCTTAATTTAGACGTTCCTGACACACTCGCCTCTCGAGAGACTTCGCTCCTGGTCCCAGGGCCCCGGCCCTGGCGTTCGCGGCTCCGGGGGGCAGAGGAGAGCCAGGCCCTCCGAGGGAAGGGGCGTCTCGGCGCGGACCGGGGGCCACGGTCCACGGTCCACGGTCCACGGTCCACGGTCCACGGTCGCGGTCACGCAGCGCCGCCTCTGCCCCGGACCCGGCCGGGCCGCGGACTCTCCCTCGTGGCGGAGCCGGTGGCTCTGTTGAGCCGGGAGGCGACTCACCGGGGGCTCGGGGACCCAAGTGCACAGAGCGGCGCCCCCGCCCCTCCTGGGCAAAGCCCCCGTGCCCCTCGCTGCCGAGCTTGGCGGCAGACCTCAGACGGCTTCACGCGGAGCGTATTCCACTTGAGGCTGCGAGGCGAGAGCCCCGTTGACGACCAGCTCGTTGTTCCCACACCTCGGACCGGCCGCACCTCCTCACGGCCAGCAGACTCTGGGCGGCGGGAGGTGGGCTTTGCGGCCGGGACCGCCGCCCGTCCCCCGGGCCCTCGCTCTCCTGGAGGTCAGCCGTTCAGCAGGCAGAGCCACCTGTCTTGCGGACGTCCCCACACGGCGGGTTTTGCTGGTGCCCCTTTACCTCACGCCCAGCACCCAGAGCCCAGCACCCAGCGCCCGATTCCCAGCACCCAACTCTCAGCACCCAGCGCCCAGTTCCCAGCTCCCAGCGCCCGGCACCCAGTGCCCAGCATCCAGCACCCAGCTCCCAGTACCCAGCTCCCAGCACCTAGTACCCAATTCCCAGCATCCAGCGCCCAATTCCCAGCACCCAACTCCCAGCGCCCAGCACCCAACTCAGCACCCAGTGCCCAGCACCCAGCTCCCAGCGCCCAGCATCCAACTCTCAGCACCCAGCACCCAGTGCCTAGCACCCAGCTCCCAGCACCCAGTACCCAGCTCCCAGCACCCAGCACCCAACTCCCAGCACCCAACTTCCAGTGCCCAGCACCCAATTCCCAGCACCCAGCGCCCAGCTCCCACCACCCTCACTCAGTGCCCAGCTCCCAGCGCCTAGCACCCAAATCTCAGCACCCAGCGCCCAGTGCCCAGCGCCCAGCTCCCACCGCCGTCGCTCAGCGCCCAGCTCCCAGCGCCTAGCAGCCAAATCTCAGCACCCAGCGCCCAGCACCCAGCTCCCAGCACCCAGCACCCAGCTCCCAACGCCCAGCACCCAGTGCCCAGCGCCTGGCACCCAGCACCTAGCGTCCAGCGCCGTGAGGGCATCGGGATGTTCACAGGGGGCTCTGGCTGCAGCTCTCCTGGGCCGGATTCTTCCCTCAGGAGACACCTTTCCTCATCAGCTCCCCGGTTACGTCAAGACACGTTTGTGCAGGAGAGTCAGGCCCGTCTTCCTTTTGAGTCTTCCCTTTACTTGCGTTTTCAGATAATGGCGGGAAGTCTAACGCTCCAGAGCGGGGCTGTTTGAGCTCACGGATGGAACACACTTTACGTGACAGCACGCCGTACTCTCTCTCCTCTGTGCCCAGCGAGGGTCAGTCTGGTGTGACCCCCGCTGCCTTCGACGGCTTCTCTGCTGTAAAGACCCCGAAGGCACGTCGTGTCCGTGTCCTGCGCGAGGCCTGGCATCAGCCGTTTCTCCAAGGGCCTCCCCACGGGGTCCTCACGCGCAGAGCCGGGTCGGGGGGACCAGACTCTCCTGCCGGCCGGGCCCGGGGCAGACCACGGAGCTGCGGGGAACCGAAGTGTCCGCCCGGGGAATCCGCGTGGGCCTCAGGGAGGACGGAGCGCCGTCAGAGGGGGACCGTTAGCCACACACGCCAGTTCGCGCTGTCTGGGTCCCCAGCGGCCACACTGAAAGCGCTCTTTCAACAGTGTTTTGTTTCGCTGGAGCGTTTGGTAGGGTGGTGTGGCGTCCCTCCTCGGTGAGTCAGCGTGCGGACCCAGCCGGCAGGAGCGCCCGTCCAGGAGGCCCTCTGGAAGCGTCCGTCACTGTTGTGCGATCAGCGTTCGCCACCCTCCCTCGTCAGGGAAAGAGCTCCTCGCAGCGCCCGGCACTCAGGGAGTACACGGGTGCTTGCCGGCAGGCCTCACGGTCATTTGCAATTGCTGTTTTAGCTGGGCCGGGCACACCAGGTCACTACTGAGGCCTGGTCATTTAATGCCGCTTTCTTGGACGGCCGCAGAGCATGCCACCTGTCCCCTGCCGTCAGCCCTGCCCCGCGCCCTGTCCTTGTCCTCCGCTGCTCCTTTAGATGTTTCCTGGAGACCCTGCGTGTGCCAAAACCGAGGCGCGGTGTCGGCCTGGGAACAGGTGGGACTGGGAACAGTCCCCCCGGGGACTCTGCAGGGCCGGCACAGAGGAGTGGACGTGGGGGGCGCACAGAGGGGCTGGGCCAGGAGGAGTCAGAACAAGACAGGAGGGAGGGGGGGTGTCATGAAGGGCACAGTGTGACTGCATTCTGAAGGACAAGAGGGCCTGTGTGGTCTGGGGCCACAGGGCACAGGCCATGGCGACTCTGGAGGGTAGTTTGGGCCACTTGGCCAAGCACCTTGGAGGCCCTGTAGGGTTTGGGGCAATTATGGTTTTGTTCTGGTGGGCAGTCGCCTCACCCCGTCTGCACTGGGAATGACACTGATGGGGCAGTGGGGCTTGGGGGGCCCAGAGGTGAGAAGACACAGACCAAGGGAAGCCCGTGTGACGGGAGCCATGTCCCTGCACATCAAACCAGCAGGGCTTGCTACCTGATAGCCGCCCTGGGACCGGACAGGTGTGGACTCGGGCTATTTGGCTCAGGTGGCCTTGGCGGGCTCCCCTGAGACTCGGACAACCTGCCTGTCCAGCTCCCTAGTCTCTCTAGCAATTTCCATCAGCCATGCCCACCAGGTTCCACGTCTTCTCCTCTGGGTGTTGGGCTGGTCCCCTGACACCAACATCTGTCCTGGGGTGGGATGGAGGGGTGTTTGCTGTTCCAGGAAACGTCCCTTGTCAACTCTCTCCGGCTCAGTAGCAATGTGGCACACGTGAAACCAACTGCCTCCCGGACTGAGCCCGTGCCGTCCTCCTACGTGTCGCAGGGTCAGGCTTGCTCGTATCTTGTTTCCAAGTTTCCAGTTAAGTAGGAATGACCTGCAGTTTCAATTTAAAATAATATCTGGGTCATATTTAAGTATTAAAGATATGCTTCCTCTGTTAGTGAGTCGGGAAGCTTTTATTCTTTCTTTATTCTCTGGAGGAGTGTGTGAGGTCAACATTATTTCTTCACTAAATATTTAGCAGAATTCATTAGTGAAGCCCCCTGCAAAAAATTTCTTCGAGGAAAAGTTTTAAATTGTGGATATATATATATATATATATACATATGACCACTTACATTTTCTTTTTCTTCTTATGTCAGCTTTAGTGAGTTACCTTGGACATTTTCTGTTGTATGTAAATTTTCAAATTCATTGGCATGGCATTTTTAACATAATAGGTTTGGAACCAGGAAAATGGCCCTGGTCTTGGTCTGGGGTGTGCTGGTGATACATCAGTGAGATCTGTTGTCCTAAGTTCCTTACCAGCTGTGTCTATTTGTACAAAAAGTTTGTGATCTTTATATTTATTTTTGAGAGACAGAAAGCAAGTGAGGGAGGGGCAGAGAGAGAGAGAGGCAGACACAGAATCGGAAGCAGGCTCCAGGCTCTGAGCTGTCAGCACAGAGCTTGACATGGGACTTGAACCCACGAACTGACAGATCATGACCTGAGCCGAAGTCGGACGCTTAACCGACTGAGCCACCCAGCTGACTCTCAGGCGGGCTCCTGTTGCTGACCTCCACCTGGCTCACCCCTGATTGGAGGAACGGCAGTCTCACCATCTGGCTTCATCAACAGAGAGGACGTGGCTCTGAGTGAAGGCAGCCTGTCCATCCAACCCAGACAGAGAACCGTGTGGATATGGGGTCTGTCCAGCCCCTTCCTGGCTGCCCTCAGGAGGAGGTGGCAGCAGGAGTGAGCACAGATCAAGGGCAAGGACAGGCAGACCCCCATTCCCGCTGAGATGGTCCATTCTCAGGGGTACAAGGGGTTCTTCTGGGGACAGGCTCCCGTCTTTCAGGGGCGCTGAGCACAATTCAGTGGCAGGTGGTGGGGCAAGTCCTTCTCCCCAAAAGCCCCAGGGAGAAAAGGGAATGCACGTGGTCTGGACTGGGGTCCAAGTGCTGGACCCATCAGCCTCATCTTTGAGGGACCCATGTAGAAATGTTTACTCGAGACGTAAATAATGTCTGGGGGCGCCTGGGTGGCTCAGTCGGTTGAGCGGCCAACCTCGGCTCAGGTCGTGATCTCACGGTCCGTGAGTTCGAGCCCCGCGTCGGGCTCTGTGCTGACAGCTCAGAGCCTGGAGCCTGCTTCCGATTCTGTGTCTCCCTCTCTCTCTGACCCTCCCCCGTTCATGCTCTGTCTCTCTCTGTCTCAAAAATAAATAAAAGTTAAAAAAATTAAAAAAAATATGTATAATATGTCATTACATTATGAAAGTGAAGTGTGATGTATTTAAAATAATTTAAAAAATACATAAAATTAAAGTCATCTGAAGATCCACCAGCCAAAGATAACTTCTGTTATACTTCTGATATTTTCCTCTAGAAACATTTTTTAATACATAGATTTAATTGTATCCTGAAGGCATTTTGTTATTTTTAATTTAACATTTTGTCATTAGCACGTCCATGGAATTCTACCAGACAACATTGCACGTATGTGGCCGAGCGGATGGGTATACAGTAATGTACCCATTTCCTTATCGCAGACACCGAAGCTGTTCTGCATTTTCATTTCATAAATAATAGTGCAATAAATATCTTTGAGCCCAAGAGTTGTCCCTTCCCACCATATTTTGGATTATTTATTTTAGAAAGTGGGCTAAGGGGCGTATGGATGGATTTCATGTGTATCGTCGAGCGAGGTTCCCGGGGACGGCACCCCTCCTGCTCCGGGCAGGCACATGGGTGCCCCCACCGGACACCCTGAGCCGCGGCTCTGGGAACCTTCCGGGTGTGGGCGCAGGTGTCGTCTGAGACCCTTGAACCTGGTTTCTTCTTTCTCCGTCTCACTGAGGTTCCTCCTCCTAACCTGTCTCAGCTGAGAGCGAGCTCTCTTCCACAAGCTCCGATGTTCTGCGGTTTTCACTCTCTTGGGCCACTGGTCCTTGAGGGCCCCGAGGCCACGGTCATCCACGTGGCCCAGGCCCCTCTTTCCTGAACGTTTCGTCCCTCCCGAATGTCCTCATCGTCAAATTAGCAGGTGGGAATCTGTCGCTCGAAATCAAGGCAGAGGTGTTTTTGGACAGACTGACTGCCAACGTTCTGGAGATAAACGGAAGCAAGTTCCACGGAGAAAAGAAACCAAGGGGGACGAACCCTCAGGAGGTGGCTGTTCCGTCAAAGGTGCCACCCTCGCGCTGGCTCATGATGCCGACTGCCTGGGTGCTGCCTCAGTGGGCATCACCCCTCACACATCGCTCATCGCTCACCCCTGACGGTGTGTGGGGACAGAGCCTTTCCCGCGATCACAGGGTGGCCGCTCAGACCCAACAATGCTTATTGATTGACAGGATAAGCATCTGACTTATTGGCCAACGGGGACCCTTTGGAGAGTGAGGCCCTCTTAGTTGTTTTGGGGACACAAGGACAAACCGGGATGGAGTTGCCCAATTATGGAGCACCCACCGTGTCCCGACCCCGCAGCGCCAGGCTTTGGCGGAAGGATTCCCCCGGCTCTTGCTGGGTGTGGACGGCCACAGGTGTGACCAGGCCGCCCCGCCCATGGGGGGGGCGGGGGGGGGGGGGGGCAGGTGGAGGTGCGTGCCTGTCCTACAACGATGTCCTGGATTTGGGCAGGTGGCTCCGGGCCCTTGTGGACGTAGCAGGAGGAAGGACGCTGGGCAGAGGGAGGAGGGCGTGTGACATTCCTCAGGTCAACAGTCCTCAGGCCAACAGTCCTTTCAGGAAAACTAGAAAACTCAGATGTCCTTCCCCCAGGTGGAAGGGTATGCGCTCCCCCCCCCCCCCCCCCCCCGCCAGCGCACCAGCTGCCTGGATGTCCGGTCAGGTGCGCCAACCAGGGAACCCCATCGACCTCCAGGTGCGTGGCAGAGACGCGTGCGTGCGTGCGTGCGTGCGCGCACCTGTGTACCTGCACGTGTGTTTGCTTGGCTCCGGGTCCGTAGGCGCGTGCAGGTGGCTCCCGGTCTGTTCTTGCTAAGACGTTCCTTCTTCAATGCCTTTTTCCCGCCTTTAAAAACCCTTCCTTTCCTGGGTCGGGGTGAGGGGGCGGTCCCCTCCACCTCCTGGATGGGGTGCTGCTGGTTGGTGAATGATTTAATAAAATCAGATAGATCTTTTTATTTTTTTTTTTTTATTTTTTTTTCAACTTTTTATTTATTTTTGGGACAGAGAGAGACAGAGCATGAACGGGGGAGGGGCAGAGAGAGAGGGAGACACAGAATCGGAAACAGGCTCCAGGCTCCGAGCCATCAGCCCAGAGCCTGACGCGGGGCTCGAACCCACGGACCGCGAGATCGTGACCTGGCTGAAGTTGGACGCTCAACCGACTGCGCCACCCAGGCGACCCAGAATCAGATAGATCTTTAAATGTACTCGGCTGAATTTTTTTTTAACAGTGGTCTGGGTGACTCTGGGCTCCTCTGGGCCAGGATGTCCATGGTCCCTGAGGGCGCCACGGGCATCAGCCCCATGGCCAGGCAGGGGGAAAGGGTGGGATAGGGCATGGCTGTGGTCCCCGGGGACCGGGGATTTCTGACTGCTGACCACAGGACACGGAAGCCGCCTGCTCCGTGGAACTTCGCTCATGACCCCTGATTCCCAGACAGCTTCGTCCACAGTGAGGCCTCCGTGTGGCCCCCTGACCTGTGGCCTGTGGTCCCGGAGAGCGTGGGCTTGCTGACTGCAGAGCTGGTGAGTGGCCCCTCCCAGGTCCCAGGATGGCTGAGCACAGATGGAAGACGGCAAGGTGCCGAAGGCCCAGGGCCACAGGGCCTGAGCACAGGGTTTCCAGGCCTTGCTGGGCAGGTCCCCTCCAGGCCTCCCCTCCAGGCCCCCCTCCAGGCCTCCCCTCCAGGTACCCCCTCCAGGCCTCCCCTCCTGGCCCCCTTCCAAGGCTCCCCTCCAAGGCCCCCCTCCAGGCCTCCCCTCCTGGCCTCCTCTCCAGGCCCCCCCTTCTGGCCTCCCCTCCAGGGCCCCCCTCCTGGCCTCCCCTCTTGGCCCTCCCTCCAGGCCTCCCCTCCTGGCCCTCCCTCCTGGCCCCCCCTCCTGGACCCCCACCTGCCTCCCCCTCCTGGACCCCCTCCTACCCCCCCCACCTTCCCTCCAGGTCCCCCCCTCCAGGTCCCCCCCTCCAGGTCCCCTCTCCAGGCCCCCCCCCAGGCCCCCCTCCTCTGCACTCCCCGCGCATTAGCATCTCAAACCCGACCTTCTGGCTTCTCACAGGTGCTCCTTTCCACCCACTTGGGCTAATTCTTTTGTTGTCATTTCCTTCCCAGAAATCAATTTCTCCTTTAACTGTGTTCTCTAATGAAACATCTTCCGGAAGTCCGCCTCGGATACCGTCCTGTTGCTGCTGAGTTCCTACAGTCCCCCGTGTCTGAGAGAGAACAATGGGGCCCTGCCAGCGGCTCCTGGCCTGGCTGGGGGCTCAGGCGGGAGGACGGTCTGAGGGGGCCTGGAGGCCCCAGGGCCTGGGCGGTGGTGGGATGGAGTCACTGGGAGGCACAGGGGGACCAGAGGGGACGGTGGTGACTAAGGAGTCCCGGTAAGATCGTCCTGGCGGCGGCCGGGCCCCAGGCCTGCCCTGAATGACCCCAGGCTGCCAGAATCGTCCCCCACCACGGCCTTGTCCCTTTGCTCAGCGAAGTCCTTTGTGGCACTAGCCCCGGGCAGTGTCCTCCCTGTGTGTCACCAGCTCCAGGAGCACAGGGACCCACCTGTCACCTTCTTGCCGAATTTCCAGGCCCCCCGGGCCGTCCCTCGTGCACCGTGTGGCTTTAAAGGTGCCCGCCTGGGGGCGCCTGGGTGGCTCAGTCGGTTAAGCGGCCGACTTCGGCTCAGGTCACGATCTCGCAGTCCGTGAGTTCGAGCCCTGCGTTGGGCTCTGTGCTGACGGTCAGAGCCTGGAGCCTGTTTCAGATTCTGTGTCTCCCTCTCTCTGACCCTCCCCCGTTCATGCTCTGTCTCTCTCTGTCTCAAAAATAAATAAATGTTACAAAAAAAAAATAAAAAAAATAAATAAATAAAGGTGCCCGCCTGGTCAGCAGGCCACTGACCACACAGGTCTGATGCTTGGAGACCCAACCCGACCGAGGGTCCGCTCTGGCTGTCCAGCCCAGCCAGGTGGGGCCGGGTCATCCTGGAGGGTGGGGGAGGGCAGGCCCGTGGATGGTCAAGTCCAGACCCCACAGACGGTGGGCGGCCCGGCCCATCCCCGTGGGCACAGGCCAGCCAGTGGAGCCCCACGACCTTGGCCGTCCCCTGCCGCCGTGGGGCTTGGCCAGGGCGCACGGTGCTGAGCTCCGAGCTCCGGCTGCACAAGGTGGTGACACACCCGCCCTGGGTCGTCTGGAGTCGCGCGGGGGCAGCGGGGGTCCTGGGGGCTCAGGAATGCTGCTGCTGGCATTGCTCCTTCCCCAGGGTCAGGGGCTCTCACCTCCCCGTGTCCACGTTGGGGGGGCCGGGCCGGGAGGCCCAGGGCAGCTCCCCAGCCCCGTGGGCCAGGGAGGGCTTTGCCCCCTGCTGTGCGTCCTTGTCCCCGAGCAGAGGAAGTGGGCAGGGCCCTCTGGGTGGGGGCAGGGCGCAGCTTTATCATCTGACCGATCCTGTCCACGTCCGCGTTTCCCCACTGATCGGCCGGTCAGGAAGAACGTCTATGCGGAAGGACCAACCCGTGGAACTCAAGCCCGCCCTCCTCCCTCGGCCACACCAGTGTGGGGGTGAGCCGTGCTCCGACCAGCCACGAGCTCCCCTTAACGAAGCGGCCCCAGCGCAGCCCATGGGCAGGACCGCCTGGGGGCTCGCTCAGGTGAGGGGGTGGGTTCTGAGTGAGGAGGACCGCGGTCCCTGGTGGACGTGTGCTTTGCTGACTCCTCAGGTGGTGGCACTGCCTGGCCTTCCAGCCTGTGTCCCTCAGGCCCCGGACGGAGCACCCCCGGGGCATCTGCACCCTCTGGGACCCTGTGGGGAGCGGGAAAGCTGCCAGGCCCCGAACAGAGCACCCCCCGGGGCACCTGCACCCTCCTGGGACGCTGTGGGGAGCGGAAAAGCTGCCAGGCTCCAGACAGCTCCGGGAGCCACCCTCTCTGGGCAGGAATATGGAGAATTCATTATGTCCACGATGAAAGGAGATTGATTTTTCCGCAGCTTCCGGAGATGCTTATAATTGAGTTTGCTGGCCCTGTGCTTCCGACAGATGCTCGTTTAGAAAACTTTCCCGGTTTTTAGCTGTGTTTTTTCCTTTTTTTGGTGGGAGGAGGCGGAGGCTTGTTTGAGCCCAATGTTGCAGAGGAGTGGCCGGGACCAAGCCCGGAGGGGGGTGTGTAGGGGGAGGGTGGGCCTGCTCTTCCTTTTCCCCGCAGCCGCCTGCGTCCCCACCCCTCCTGAGTCCTTCCCTTCGGCAGCTAGAGCCACTTGCCCTGCCGTCGAGGCAGGTGACCCAGCATCACCGACCCCCAAGGCCTGCTAAGGACAAGAGTCTCCCCAGTGCAAGGAGGAGGCAGGGAGACGGCTGGAGAAGGTGGGGGCTCGCGCTCTGGCTGGGAGAAGACGGTCAACGAGAGAGGCCTCGGAGCTGAGGGTGTCCTGGTGACACTACGTGCTCACCTGCACAGGCCAGGAGCCTTGGGGCTAGGCCAGTCCCATCCGTTCCCAGGTGGGGATGCTGATGAGGGTCCTGGCTCTGCTCTGGCCTTATGGCACCTCCACATGCAGGGACAGGAGCTGGACAGGTGTGGGGTGGTGGGCAGAGGGGCACAGGTGGCCTGGCAGGGGCTTGGGGGTCCCCATCCCAGCTGGGCAGAGGCCTCAGAGGTACCCCTGGGGAGGTGCCTGGGGCACTGACCACCAAGCCCACCCTGCCACCCCCTTCCTGGCATGGGGGAGAACTCCGGGGCAGATATCTCTCCCCCAGGGTGCCAGGGCACAGCGATCCTGGGAGATGTCTAGGCACAGCCTGTCCCCACCTCCACCCTGGTCCTGCCTTCTGTGGCTCATGGGGAAGGACTGGCTGTGGCTCAGGCCCCTGGACTGGGTGGGGGTCCCCACGTTGCAAGTGAGCAAGGGGCTGGCAGAGGTTTTGCCGACGTCCCACAACACATCGATTCAGCGGTGATCTCGGCCTCATCCCTGGATGCACCATCCCACCCCCCGCTGGAGCCCGAGAGCCCCTCCCCTCCCCCCTGTGGGGCAGCAGTCAGGGGACCTGGCCAGTGTCTCAGGGCCAGGAGCCCCGGGCGGGGTAGGGTCGCTGGAACAGGGGCAGAGAGAGGCAGGGGCTGGGAGCAGCGGCCCCCGGGTGGGGTTTGCAGGTCCCCGAGCTCTCGTGACTGGGGACATGTAGCCTCCCTGCCCCACTCAGGTTGGTTCCTAGGTCCTGGCAGCCCCAGGCATACTCCTGTCTCAACCCACCTGCGCCTGCTGTATGACTGTGTCTCCCTCAGGGCCAGGCTTCGGTGCCAGCTCAGATGCTGCTGGGCCACAAGCCCCTTCCCCTCCCCCCACCTGAGCTCCGCCCCCACTTCCCCCCACTCCCTTCAGCTG
>NW_026059936.1:15404-28829 GCF_023721935.1 Panthera uncia | reverse complement strand
GCTCCTGAAACGTAGCTGGTGAAGCGATAGACGTGAAAAGTAGCGACAGTTGCCAGGTTCTACCAGACGGAGCAGGGATAGTCAGTAACAGCTCCACGGGCTCGTGCTCCAGGCCGGGCACCGCTCCTGTGTGTGGACGGCCTCGCGGCTGCCGGGAAGGTGAGGGCGTGAGGGTGGGCCGGCAGCCCCTCCAGGCCGGTCCTGGCTGCCGAACGGATCCCAAGGAAAGCCAAATGCGCTGTCAGGATCTAAAGTGGTTTTGGTCAGCACGACTTCCTGTAAAACCGCGAAGCAAGGGAAGTCACTGCACGCAGTTTTGAGGAGACGCACACATACAGCAGACAGAGCCACGGTCGGGCCTCGCGAGTTCTGTGGGTTTTATGGTGACCACGAGTCCCAGATACTAACTCTGGCCACGCCCCCAGGGCCGATGGGGTCACCTCAGGTACACACGAGCCACCCGTGCGCACCCTCCACACGGTCCTCCCAGACCCTCGTGGCCTGGGCTCCCACTTTGCCCGCTGGGCCTCGTGGCGTGGCCCGTGGCTTCCCGCTACCTGTGTGGTCATCCTTCCTCCCCTGGTCTTCGCCCAGCCCCCGCCAGGGCTGTTCCCTCGTGTGCCCTTGTGGGGTTCTGTGTGGAGGCATTACGGTCCAGTCGGACCCACTTGGAATGAGCCTTTGCTGACCGACCGCCTGGGCCCCCGGAGCCTTCCGCCTTCATCCGCGTCCACGCCTTCTCTTCCCTGCAAACGTAGCCTGTCTGGCCGAAGGCTGGGCTCCTCGGGGTTCATGACTCGCAGCAGTGGACAGAGGACAGAAGGTGAAGCCGGGCCGCGGCTCCAGGGTGGCTCTTGGCTCTGATCAGCCTCTTCAGAGGGGACGTCGGAGGAGCTGCCCTGCGTGGCCCAGCGGCTCCCTTCACTTGACCAGTGGCCTGCTGCACCCGTTGCCCACGGGCACAATTGTAGCCACGTCCTGCTCCCGGGAAAATGCCGGGAGTGGGGAGTTGGGGGGTGGAAGGCTGAGGTGGATGTGCAGCTCTCACTGTGGTGGTGGCTGCTTGTTTAGTGACGTTGGTCGTGTTTCAGGCCAAGCTGGCGAAGAATTACGGCATGACCCGCATGGACCCGTACTGCCGACTGCGCCTGGGCTACGCGGTGTACGAGACGCCCACCGCCCACAACGGCGCCAAGAACCCTCGCTGGAATAAAGTCATCCAGTGCACGGTGCCCCCTGGCGTGGACTCCTTCTACCTGGAGATCTTTGATGAGGTGAGAGGTTTTGCCGCCTTCACGGGCCCGGCAGATGCAGGCCGCGCACGGCGATGCCAGAGCCACGGGTGCCCTGCCTTCCCGCCACTGAGGCTGCCCAGGAGCTGCAGGTGTGCCCCGACACAGGGTGCGTCATGGCTTTGTGACGGGGTGTCCCCGGAGGCGGGGGAAAGTATACGTCCCATGCAGCTACATTCAGAAGCAGCATCACCAGGGACAGGGACACCAGGCACTCTGTGGAGACGGTGTTGACGCGTCTCCCCTTCCCCAAGTGCCAAACTCGTCCACAAACCCCAGGCTTGTGGAGGCCGGCCTTCATGACCAGGTGGGATGTAAAGTGTGTCAGACCCCATGCTGGGTGGGAGTGGGGTTCTTGGGCAAGTTGCCAGCCCCCCGGGTGTTCCTGAGGGGGATCAGATGCAGTGGGGCTCTTCCTGAGCCCGGTCCTCTGGGCCCCTGTGTGGGACAGCCCAGCCTTCCACGGCCCGGCCCGGGAGCTCCGGGGGCTCTGGTCGGCAGCATGAGAGGTCACGGAGTTGGGCAGCAGCAGGGCTGAGAGGTGGACCCCTCCCCCCGCCAGTGTGGTGCCCTCGGCTCTTTTTCCTTCCAGGTTCCTTCCTCCTACCCCATCTCTCCCTTTGCTTAGCAACAGGAGGGGAAGAACAGAGTGCATGGTTAGCAGGGAGAGTGCCTCCTTTCCCCCGTCCATGCCCACTGGGCTTTGGACTTGCAAGGGATTCAGGGAGGGCGGGCAGAGACGAGACCACGCATCTCCAGACACTGACCACTGCTCTCCTGACCTTACAGGAATGAGGGCGGGGCCCCGTGGGGTCCTCTCTTCCCCTGGTGGGGACTTGTATAAGGCAGAGAGAGGGGCAGCCCCCCCACCCCCCCCAGGCCGTGCCCTCACTGCCTGGACCAGGGCTGAAGGATGCACAGTGCCAGGGGCCAGATACTAGGGTGGGGGCGGGGGGAACAACTCTTTGGAGGAGGCAGGCCCAGGGATGGGGCTTCAGGGTGAGGCTGTGGGTGGGGCCTCGGGTAAGAGGTGGCTCTGTGGGGCGGGACCGCTGGGTGAGGGCGGGGCCTCAGGGCAGTGGTGGCCCGTGTGTCTCCCCCTGTCTCCCTCAGCGAGCCTTCTCCATGGACGACCGCATCGCCTGGACACATGTCACCATTCCCGAGTCCCTGAAGCAGGGCAAGGTGGAGGACGAGTGGTACAGCCTGAGTGGCCGGCAGGGTGATGACAAGGAGGGCATGATCAACCTGGTCATGTCCTACACGGTGAGGGCATGGGCCATGTGGGCAGGCTGAGTGGCAGCTAAGCTCAGTGGAGCTGTTTGTCCCCGAGGGACGGGGCCTTGGCCAGCAGGTATCAGGTGTTTTGGCGGGAGGAGCGGCGTTGTGTGGTGGCCTGTGGCCGGGGGGCAGACTCACCCCGTGGCGGAGAGGGGTCTCAGGGCCACACGGCGTTTAAGGGAGAAGCTGCCGGCCCTCGGGTCCCCTGGCTTGTGTGGCTCCATCGTCAACCCGCTGCTCTTGGGGTGGGAAGCAGGGGCGGAGGGGTCTGGGACCCTGGGCTCTTGCCACTGCCTTTGTCCCCCCAAGGGAGTGGTGGTGTCCTTGTTTTCACTTTGCCTCAAGGAAGTCCGCTGCAGGTGTGGTGGCAGGGAGGCGGTCGGGCTGTGAGGGTGGTCTCCCAGCCCGGCAGAGTTTCGTCCCCGCTGCTCATCCCTGGGCTGTTGGAAAGCAAATCCCAACACCGATGTGATTTTACTCATAAACGTCTCGTTACGCGGCTTTAACAGAGTTTTCACGTAAACACAGAATCGTGACCGCGATAGCTGAGTGGTTAAGATTTTAGAGGCAGTCAGGAAATGTTACAGGTGCTGACGCAGAGAGTACTGACTTGCTTCCCTGAACCGTGTTCCCTTCCGATCGCATCTCCATCGGAGGCTCTAAACAACCCCTGTAGCCGAACCACTCGCCCCGACCTTCCGCCAGGGCAGTGTTGGGATATCCACGTGGGCAGGGCCACACGGGAGGTTTCAGTGTGTGCTGTGTTCTTCTGTGACCCCGTGATCGTCCTTGGTGTGTTCTAGGCGCTGCCGGCTGCCGTGATGATGCCGCCTCAGCCTGTGGTCCTGATGCCCACCGTGTACCAGCAAGGTGTCGGCTACGTGCCCATCACAGGTGTGTGCCACTTCTCCTGCCCTGGACTCTCGTAGTGCAGCGTGGAGGCTGAGCCCTGTCTGCATGTGACTCGTGGGGCCCTTCCAAACACAAGGGTCTGGTCTTACATTTGAATCTTTTATGCGACTGTGGAATATAGGATTTTTTTCCCTTGATCATTGGCAAGTTGAAGTTGACGAGGTATGGAAACGTAATTTCTAAACACATTAGCGTATGCGTTACCGGCACGAAAGATCACGCTCTGTGGGGCAGAGTGAACCGTATGCCCTGATGTTCCCGTTGTGTCGTGTTCATTCACTTTTATAAAAGTAGCAATTTGTGGCTGTATGGCAAAATCCAATTGGATTGTAGCTTTCACGCCTTTGAATTTTCAAACTTTAATGTCAGCTGTTGGCTGACTCCCGCTCCTGGCTGCAACGGTGCCTGGACTTCACCAGCCCCTGCGGTAGATGGCCGTAAAAGTAGGCAGCAGGTGGGCAGGGCAGGATGGTGATCCCTCCCTGAGAGAAGGGAGGCGGGGCAGCCCCGGGTCACCGTGGCCTCTACCTGAGATGGCACGGTGCAGGGAGTTGGGTCAGAGCACAGTGCCGTGGGGAGCCCTGCTTTGCGTTGAGGTCAGCGTGAGGACCTCTGTCCTTGGGTCTCAGTGGCGCCCTTCCCTGTGGCGGTTAAAGGGTCTGTGTGAGCTTATGGTTTAACTGCCCCTCGTTGGAGGTTGGAGGACGAACAGGCACCTTGTGGGGCTCACCAAAGGTATGAGCGCCCGGGGCGGCCGTAACAGAGTCCCACAGACAGTGATAGCCTAAGGCAGCAGGAATCTCTTTTCGCCCTTCTGGAGGCCAAAGCACAAAGTCGAGGCACGGGCGGGCCGTGCTCCCGGGAGTCGGCAGCAGAGGTGCTGGGGTGGGACCCTTGTGGTCCCCTCTAGCTTCTGGGGCTCAGGCGGCCTGGGCTGTGGCTGCCTCGCTGCCTCTGCCTCCATGGTCACGGGGCCCCTCCTGGGGTCTGTGCCTGTACGTCTTTTCTCCGGGCGCTGCTCCCGACGGCCATCTTGTTCACGTGTGCCCAGGTGGGGACCTCACACGTGTTTCTGGGGGACGTGCGGGGACCCACACGGCCAGCAGCACCAGGACACATTCGGTTAACGGAAAGTCTGCCTTCTCAGGAGACCAGATGTGTCACTGGCCTTTTTCTGGTTTCTTAGTTCATCCTATAAATGAGAACTTTGTGCTCAAGTTTGCCCTAAAATGTTTATTTTGGGAAAGGCCAGACTTCTGTATAATTGGAGACTTTGAACTTCTCTTTTGACGTGCATCGGTAAGTTTTGGGACATGGAGTTGCAGGAAGTTACCAAGGAGAGGAAGTCGTTTTTGCCTGGATGTCTCGGACCGAGGCGCCACCGGCCCCAGTCGCATTTCCCGCAAACAAGGACTTGCACCCGCTGCCCCTGTTTGCGTGAAGCTTGTGCTGCAGCGTCTCCTTTGCTGCGAACACAGACTCCCTGACCTCATCAGGAGGGTGTGCATGTGCGTGACGAGTGAAGTGTGGTGTGCGAGTGTGTGCGTGCGCACGTGTGACCTGCGGTGTTCGTGTGCATGGGTGTGCGTGTACGTGATGCGTGTGTCTGCGGACCCTGCTTCCGGAGGGCAGGCAGAACCTTTGAGCTGTGGCCCCCACGGGAGGGGGCTAACTATAGGTGCTACCCCCACCCCCCCAGCCCCAGCAGGCAGAGACCCATGAGCTGCAGGGGTGGGGTGGGGGTCCCATGGGGGAGCTGATCCTGGGAGCACTAAGAGCCTTTCAGAAGTTCTCTCTGCTTCCGGGTTTTTCTGAGCCAAAGTAGTACCTGGGAGGCACGGTGGCCGTGGAGCCAGGGCGTGAAGGACGCCAGTTCCTAAGAGATGGCGAAAGGTGCCCCCTGGTCTGGAAAATCCTCCGCCGCTGTTCTGCCCGTGTTTCCATCCATCCTGTAGACAGTGGACTGGAGAGCTGGGTCCGCGGTTCCTCGCGGCTTGGCGTGCGATAAGAAATGCTCGCGGGTGCGTGCCTGGCTCTCGGGTTTCACTAGCGTGCTCGTGGGCGGCAGAGGGACCCGCCTGGTGCACGGCCCGCGCCGTGGTCACTAGCGGGCCATCCACCCCCTGTGCCGGCCGTTCCCTGGCAGAATTTCTTTGTGGCCTTCAGGTCCCGCAGGCGGGCCCCGTGGTATGATCCGGGACTTTAAGAGACCGCAGCTTGAGCGGCGCATCCCGGCTCTGGGATAGCGAGCACCTGCTGGGGAGGAAGGCCGCGGGCGGTGGAGTCGTGCGTGGGGCCGTGGGCCGGAGCTCGGTGTGGGCGTGGGTACCATCGTGTGTGCCCCTCAACCGCATCTCACTTGCAGGTGTGCCCGCCGTGTGCGGCCCTGGCGTGGTGCCCGTGGCCCTGCCCCCGGCGGCCGTGAGCACCCAGCCCCGCTGCAGCGAGGAGGATCTGAAGGCCATCCAGGACATGTTCCCCAACATGGACCGGGAGGTGACCCGCTCCGTGCTGGAAGCCCAGAGGGGGGACAGGGACGCAGCCATCAACTCCCTGCTCCAGATGGGTGAAGAGTCCTAGGGCCCCGGCCGCCACGCTGCCTCTGCCCCTCTCGACTTGCCGGCCCCGCCCCCCTCCCCGTTCCTGTGAAGGAGCCCCGTGTAGCCTTTTCTCAGCCATCTGTAGCCCCAGTCCTCACCCTCGTTTGGGATGCATGCGGGTCGTTGGTCCCCAGCCGCTGAGTGCCACCACCGCTTGGGTGCGGGTGTGGGCGGGCCTGTCCCCCGCTTTGTCGGGAGAAGAGTGGGCACGTGCGCCGTGTCCTGTCCACACGCTCTGCCCCCTGCCGCTTAGGGACGTGTGTCTTCAAGTGCCGTGTGCTTCTGCTCCGCAGGCTGTCCCGAGAGCGCTCCGTGCGAGCAGCCTGACTCTGCCGGCGCTTTAGAAAGCGTCCCGTGCCCTCCTGGTTTGACGATGGCATGCGGTTACTTTACTTAGTTGGGGTAGACCTCGTGTTTCAGGCACATAGAACATTGACAGCCGATTGGGATGATTTTTCCAAGTCACGCTTCAAATTCACGTCCGTCCCTTGTTCCTTGCCTGTGGTCCGGGGCCGCTCACCAGCGTCCTGGGCAGGCTGACCTCTGTGTTGCCAGCCAGCAGCAGGCTCAGCGCTGATGTCCGTCCACCCGCCCGTCCCCACCCGTGGGCTCTGGAGCAGGGCTGCCCTGGGGACCCTGTTAAGCGTTTTCCTGCCGTGTCTCACGCCGACTTTGTGGGCTGTTTTTCCGAGGGACTGCCCTCCGCTCCCTGACCAGCTCTTGGAACAGAACGTAAAACTGAGGGTGAAAAGTAGAAGGGGCAGTACTTTGTATTTGTTTATTAAAGGGTATCAGGAACCGTTGGCTTACAACTGACGTTGATTTAAGTAAACGTGTACCAGTCCTGCGGGTTCGGTTTGGACAAAAAAATAGCAAACCGATGAATGTTCGAGGCTTCCTAGAGGCAAGGGGTGCATGTGCGGCGCTGTGGACCGCGTGGCGGCCGAGGCTCCCTCCCGTTGTGACCACAGGATGGGACAGGGTGGGGGACACCTGGTGGAAATCTGCAATGCGGGAGGGGGCTCGGGCACTGCCTAGCCCAGGCGCGTGCACGCACGCTTGCCTCCAGACGGTCTTGTTGCCGTGGGCCCCGCAGCCCCCAGCCGTGTGGCCCTGCGAAGGCTCAGCCTGAGGACCGGACTCCGTCCAGCCTTCGCTGCACGCGGGGCCTCCTGTCGGTTGGAGGGTGCTGCCGCCAGCGGCGAGTGCGTGGTGGCCCGGGGTCGGCGCACAGAAGCCTGAAGGAGCGTGTCCGGCCGGCGTGGCGGCCTCACCAGGCGAGGGTTCTCCGTGAAGATTTGCCTCCACTGAGTCCCGACCGCTGGCTAGGACGTGGGAGCCCTGCCTTCTCGCGAAGCAGGAGTTCCCACATCGGACGGTTTGGGCCCGCGTCCTCGCGCAGATTCCTCCCCGAACGGGCGAAAGCGTCGGGCAGGCCTGCGGCTCTCACTTGGGGGCGACCTTCACGGACACACATCCGGGACCCCAGGTCCCCCCCGGGCCCCAGTGCCGCCTTCCGCCTTAAAGCTGTGGGGGTGTTTGTGTGTGTCAGGGACGCGCTCCCCTCGGGGACAGGCACCAGGCTTGCTCACAGGGCCTGGGCTGGCAGGAGAGGGACCCTGAACCTGTCGCTTCTGCTCCCCTTTTCTTGCCAACACTGTGTTTGTGGCGTCCTAGAGAGCCCGCACCCGGCCGGCCATCGCTGCCTGTGCTAGGCTGTCCTTTCCTCCTGCGTGCCCCGCTGTCCTGCGTGTGGGCTCGTGCCTGTGGCGGCCCGCTCCTCCCGGGGGACGTCACGGTTCCTCTGAAGCAGCCGAGGGACGTGCTTCTTGCACGGCTGTGGCGTGGCCACCACGGACTCCCACGAGCCAGGGTGGCTACTGGTGCCGGGGCCTCCGCCCTCTGCGAGCCGGTCGGTGGCGTTTCCTCTGGTGGCAGCCCCGGCGCTGTCAGGGCGGTGAGGATGCGGTGTCTGTGCACGTGGGTCCTTCCCGCGGCTCCTTCGGCGAACAGACCCCCTCCAGCGGCACGTCTGCGGCGTGCTGGCAGGAACGATCCTCAGAGCTTTCTCGAGTGTCTGTTGGGGTGCAGAGTCCAGATCTATCTTTGTAAAATATATTTTTGCTTATCAGCCTTCTAATTTAATAAATGATATCTATAAAAATAGAGAATTAAACTCCTCCAATGAAACTTGACCATCTTGGTTCCCGAGTGGTTTTTCACTTTGCTTGGAGCACACTGGCTAATAAATCACTTGCAGGATGTACGACTAGAGGGAAAAGCCGCTGGCTCGGTTCAGAACGTTACCCTGAAAGGTGTGTTCCCGGCAGGAGGTTTGTGGTTTGGATTCCAGGGACGGGGAGGAGGCCCCGGTGCCGCGGGTGGGACTTGTCCTGCGTTTGCGCCTGGAGTCACGACCTCACCTCCGGGGACTCGGGCTCCGAGTGGGGCTCCGGTGCCCGAGGGGCTGCGGCAGCAGGCCGGCCTTCACGGCCTGGCCCGCAAGGGAGGTGGCCCTGCGCCCCCACCCCGTCCCCAAGGTGGGGTCCCGCAGGGTGTGCTGCTCCACGGGGCTCGCTGCCGCTGGCTCTGTGTCCCCATAAATGCCTTCTGCCCACAGCGGCTGAGGACGGCGTGTGCTCATGCCGACGGCACATGAGGAAGCCAGGAGCTCTCCTCGTTCGGACCCTGGGCGCAGCACCCAGAGTGCCAGCGAGGCCGAGCTCGCTGCAGGGCTAAGCTAGAAGAAGACGTCCCCGAGCGCCTGTGGGGGCTGCATGGAGCGTTGGGGGGGACGGGGGGGGGTCCGTCTGTCTGCTCCCCAACGTTCCCCAGACGCGCACCACGAGGCAGGCGCTCCGTCGTGCTGGCAGGTGCTGTGGTCCTAGGCACCCAGGACGAGCCTTCTCGAGGCCACGGGCCTGGCTCCCGATGGAGGAGCTGCTGTCCAGCTGGTGCGAGAAGGAGCTGGAAGGGAAGGCAGCCCAAGGAGGCAAGGCGGAGATTGCTGGAAGCCCGCAGCCCTGGGAGCCCCCGAGGAGAGATCGTGCTGCGTGCCGGGAGCAGAAGCATGTTCTTCCTGGAAGGACACGGTGTGGGCCCGGCCTCCGGGGACCGAGCGGGCACACAGCCCCAGGACGTCTGTGTGCACGGGAGCGGCCGTGAAGCACGGCTTGGGAGCATGAGACCTTCAGACCTGCCCCGAACACCAGCGGGGACTTAAAATGGGAAAACAGGGCAAAACGCAGAGTGGGAGCAGAGGACGAGAGGCTGGGAGACCGGAAAGAAGCCCGCAACCGCCAGAAGTGAGGACACAGCCACTGGGCTTCGCAGCTGAGCGGGCAGACCGGTGGCGGGTTGGACGCTGCCCGGGAGACCGTGGAGCGGTTCAAGAGCCACGTGCGCCCCACGGAGCGTGGCACCCAGTGCCCGTGACTGTGTGACACAAATCTGGGGCTCGGGGCTCCCCCTTAACCGCAGGAGCCGTTACTCCACGTCAAGGGGATCGCTGGTGGGGTCTGCTGGTGTCGCAGCCGTGCACTCAGCCGAGACATGACGGCGGGTGGGTCTGTGGCCCCGTAGACGCGGATGGTAACGGGGCCCCGGTGGCCCGTCTGATCCCGGGGTGCCCCTGGGAAGGGCTGGGGTCACTGTCCTGTCTGCTTGGCACGGTGTTGTAGGGCCATCCATGGGGAGCACAGCCTCTCCTCCAGCCGACCGCGCTGGACGCGGGGAGGGTCCCGGCCACGTGTCGAGAAGGCGGGCGGCCCCTCCAGCTTGCCCCCGGAGCCCCGATGTCTGAAGCCTGTCCTTGCAGATGGCCGCCGCCCAGGGCCCCGCGCCCTTCCCCCTGCCGTCTGGGCGTCTGCTACTCCGACGTGCTTGGGGCCCGTGTCTGAGGCTGTGCCGCCCTGGGGTCCCCTCCTCGGCACCCTCAAGGGCGGTTCTGGGCTGGGTCGAACTGCCAGGAGCCAGCCTGGCAGCACATGGTCCCGAGCTGTCCCAGAGGCAGCCTGGGCTCCGCCCCCCCGAGCCCACGACCCCCTGAGCCGTGCTGCCACAGAGAGCACCGCCTCGTAACCTTCACGCCCCGGTTGTCGTTTGCTGTCGTGGCTGCTCATCGTCAGGGTGGGGGAGGCTGCTGGCCCGTGTGGCCCGTCTGCCACCGCCACTTCTGTGCACCGGCTCCGTGGGTTTCCGAATGCACGATCGTCTCGTCTGCCAGTAGAGGTGGTGTGTCCGTCCGCGCGTCCGGCCGGCTGCTGCAACAGGACACCGCAGACGGGACGCAGACGGTGCACACTGCTTTCTCACCGCTCTGGAGGCTGGACGCCCACGACTTGGTGTCTGGAGAGGGCCGTCCTCTCCCTGTGTCCTCACGTCACAGAAGGGGGGAAGTGGCCCCCTGGGACCTCCTCACCAGGCGCCAGTCCTGTCTTGGGGGCTGCGCGTCATGACCTCGTGACCTGCCAAAGGCCGCACGTCCGGACGCCATCACACTGGGGGTCGGGCTTCCACATAGGACCTTGGGGGGCTCGTTCAGTCTGCAGCAGATGGCTTGTCCGCCCTCCCAGTGCCCACGGCCCTCGCACCTCCACGCAAGTGAGAGAGATGTCTGAGAGCAGACCCTGGCCGCTCCTGGCAGGTGCTCGCCCTGGGCCGGGGCAGAGAGGTGGGAAGAGAGGGTGAGGCAGGGCCTGTGGGGAGGGCTCTTCCGCCTGTGTTGCGGGGCCCCAGGTGGTGAGCTGGGGCGTGGACACGGCGCGTGTCACTGCGGGGCCCCCAGGAACATTTCCACGTTGGGTCCAGCTCAGAGTGCTCAGGGTTCCGGAGGGAGAAGGCCCAGCTGGGGGCGTGGCCAGGAGAGGGGCTTTGGGACAGGAGTGGGGACGTGTGTGCAGAGGCAGGACCGAGGATGCGGGAGGTGGGGGCTTGGGGAATCCTGCTCTCACCTCTGGACGTCCTCCTGCCTCTGCCCTCGCCCCTGCTCAGGCTGGGTCACGTCCTTCGTGTGCCCAGAACGCCCGGCAGGCCAGAGCCCCTGCAAGGGTCTGCGGATCCTCTCCTACACCCACTCCCCAACCCTGCTCCAGCCACTGCCGGCAAGCCCCGCCCCAGGGCCTTTGCACAGACACTGGCCTCCCTTAGCCTCTCCTCAATGTACCCTTGTTGAGCCACCTGGCAACTCCCTGCTCCTTCCCACGCCTCCCAGACCCTCTGGACTGACGCGCGTCATCCTTCACCTTCCCACCGTCCTCACGGCAGATGCTGGCTTGCAGGGGAGGGGAGCCTGGCTGTGGTTTCCCCTGCGCCCAGACAGGCATGGAGGGCTCCAGTCCCGGCCTCCGGTCCACTGCGGCCCTGGAGTAAACGAGGATTCCCTCCGGTCACCCGCTGTGCGCGAGTGCGGGTGGCGCCCGGCGTTTGGGTGCGCGCAGACCCCAGCCCTTCTGGGCGTCTTCCCTGGTGCTGAGAGCTTATTGTTAGCATGATCTCTTTGATTTTTGCTTTTGAAAATAATCCCCAAACACCTGTTGAAAAACGGTTCGTTTCTGAAGAGCAGTCTTTGTGGGAGGAAAGCTGCAGCTGGTTTTATGGGAGGCTTGGAGCTCTCGGCGGGGGGCGGGGGGGGTGAGACCTGGGAGCACCACACGGCAGAGCCCCCAAGAGAAGGCACTGGCCCCACGTTTCCGCTGGCGGCCGTGGAGCAGACCCGACCCGGGACGCGAGCACACAGCGTGGCCGGGAGCGCGTGTGTGGTGGCACGAGGCCGTCGGCTCCTGGAAGACGCTCACCCTGGTGGACCCCAAACCGTCTTGCTACTAAGCTGTAACGTCCAATGCCTGTTAACCGTGGGCATCAGCAAAGTTAAAGCAGAAGACCTCACGTGTGAAGGGAAAGTGAAAACGTACAGACCTTACGAAGAGTCGCTAACTCCGTCGGGGTCACGTGGGTGGGTCGAACACGGCGTGTGGCATTCACGCCTGTGCTGGCAGGGCGGGGTGCGTGCGGCGTGGACTGAGGGGCGTAGGGGAGGAGGGTGAGGCCTGGGCCCTGGGCTGGGTGGGGCTCTGCCCTCAAAGCTGACCCACCTCGAAACTCCACGCCCCATGCTTCCGCGGTTCCTGACCGCAGGCCCCAGACGAGCTGGACGGTCGGGGAGAACGAGGACGTGACCCCCAGGTTACCCAGACTCTGAAGAAAGTCGCTGTGGCACAGGGGTCGCTCAGCTCTTGTGGGCGCCTGCCAGAGCCCCTCACAGGATCGGGCTTGGGGAGAGTCGTCAGAGTGGAACACACACCGGCGGGGTTCTAGAAAAGGCTACAACCTGTCCTGCCCCCGTGCCCCTTGTGAGCCACACGGGACGCCTTCGGGGGTAGAGCCGGGTTCCCTCGACAGTGACACGCAGGCCTCAGCCGGGTTGCAGAAGCCGGCCTGGGATCCAGGCGGGATCACGGTGCCGGGCAAGTGGTGAGGGTGCCAGGAGATGACTGAGGCATCAGGACCCCTCAGGCGGGGAGGGAGGCACAGTAGGCCCTGCATTGGGGCTGGACGGGGGACTTGGATCGAGATGAGGGCAGAGTGTCCAGGGGTTGAGGCAGCACCCAGCGGTCACGGGGCCTCCGTGGGCACAGTCTGGGAGGAGCGGGACCCAGCCCTCATCCCTCAGTGACCCAGATTATGGAGACATTCTTCCCCTTGACCTCGCAGGGAGAAACGGGGCAAGGCGGAGAGCGGCTTGCCCAGGCAGAGAGTGCAACCGATGCGCGGCCCCAGGGTGGCGCTGAGGGGGAGGTGTCCGAGCCGTCACCCCTGTCCGTGGGGACGCAGTGCCGGTGCCGGCCTCTCGCTGGAGAGCCCTTCGAGGAGTCAGCTCCGAGCCGGGGATGGCCAGTGTGGCCCGGCCACCCTCAGTGAGCAGACGCAGACCGCCACGGGAGCGTCCCCGCTGGCTCTCGGGCAGTCTCTGCGATGAGGCCACAGCGGCCCCCGAGGGAAGGGGAAAGACTCCCTCTGAGGCCGATAGCCCTCGCTGAGAGGGACCACCTCCTTCCAGGAACACGGCCAGTGAGGTTTGTTGGGACCATCCCACTGAAAACAGCCCCGAGACGCTAATAGCGTACGTTTAAAAGTTCTTTCTGAAGGTTTTGAAAATAGGAAAGTGGAAAGGGGGACCCCAGAGAGATGCTTCCAGCAAGTGAGTATTTCAGGCAGCACCGTGGGGTTGGAGGGTGGGAGCCACAGTAAACGGAGGGGCGTGCTGTGTTCATGGATCGAAATAGTATGTGAAGGTGTTAGTTTCCCTCGAGGTAACTTACCTGAGCCTGATTCCGCCCCCC
>NW_026059936.1:0-15304 GCF_023721935.1 Panthera uncia | reverse complement strand
CCCCCCCCCCCCCCCCCCCCCCGGCCCACAAGTCCCGCCTCTTGGTGGTGGTGAAACTTGGGAGGTTGATTCTAAGCATGTGGGAGTCCCAACGGCTAAGGAGAGTCAAGGCGTTCTTGTAAAAGAAACAACAGGGTGTGAAGACAGTAAGGACTGCTGTCTGCACTTAGATGACAGACGGAGAGTCCAGTGGGACAGAACAGAGACTGGAGCGCAGGTGACAGCACAGCAAGGCACAGAGGGGCTTCTGGTACCTTGTGCTGGCACAGTTAGCCAGATGCGAAATGAGGGGAATTAGGCCCCTGCTCTGGGCCACGTTCAGTCCATTCTGGGGGGACTCGGAACGTAATTCAACATGTAAAGGCAGGAAGATGCTGGAAAGATGGCAGAGAGGCCCTGTGAAGGGAGAGCCCGCCTCCCCACCTGGACAACATCTGCACAGGCAGAACCCGTCCCATGGAGCCGTTTTGAACCCTGAACCCATTTTGAACCCTGCAACATTCAGGGGAATTCCTAGAAAGCACGTCACAGTCCATTTCAGCCGATGTCAGGACAACAGCAGCTACTCACCTGACCCCCGGCCCCAGGCAAGTGGTCACGTGTTCTGGAAACAGCCTGTATAGGACCTGCGGGAGCCAGGGTGGCCAAGAAGGACCCTGCCCTCCAAATCCTGGGGATCTGTGCTCTGACGGCTGTTTGCTGCTTCTGACCACAGAGGTGCAGACGGCCAGGGAGCCACTGCTGTTGTTCCCCCTCAGCCCCCTCCCCCCGCCGCCATTGTCACAGCCCCCTCCCCCCATCAGCTAAAGTGACTTCCCAAGGATTTAAAGGGCTAGTGCCCTTCCCCTCTTCATTCTTCTCTTTTTCCCTTTCTGGGAACCAGACACTGAAGACTGAGACATTCAAAACAACTGCAAATAAGGGGAAAATTAGAACATGACCTGGGATGCCCAGGAAAAGGCTAGGAAAAGACCTGAGCAGACATTACATTTACAGGTTGGTCTGATCCTTGGCACAGGACAGTGTGTAACAATAATTTTAAAAATAACATAAAATAAAAGCAACACAAACTGCCAACCTGGGGAAGGGGGAGAATTTGATTTCCAGGGTTACCACATTCTTCAGTTCAAATGTCCAGTGTTCAATAAAAAACTCATAATGCATACAAAGAAAGCACAAAGTATGGTTTATAAAAAGGAAGAATAAATCAATGAAACTCTCTCTGAAAAGACCCAATAGCAGATGCACTAGATGAAGACTTTAAAACAACTGACAGAAGTTGTGGAGAAAGTCAAGAAAACCATGCGTGAACAAAATGGAAATACAAATACAAATACAAACCTAAAAAGAAACGAAACAAATTCTGGAGGTAAAAAGCACAATAACTGAAATGAAAAATTCACCTGAGGGGGTCCAAGACAAAATTGTGCAGGCAGAAGAAAAAAAATAGTGAACTTGAAGATAGGACAAAGAAAATGGTCAAGTCCAAGGAAGAGAAAGAAAAAAGATCAAAGTGAACAGAGCCTAAGGGATCTGTGGGACACCAGCAAGCGGACCAACACACCCGCTGTGGGAGTCCCAGAAGGCGAAGAGAGAGAGAAAGGGGCAAAGAGAATATTCGGAGAAGTAACGCCTGGGAGCCTCCCAGGCATTTTTTGACATGAATATAAACTTCCAGGAAGCTCAACAAACACCAAGGACGTTGTAATCAAACTTCCAGACCCAAAGACAAGGAATTTGAAAGCAGGAGGAGATGGGGGGCCTGGGTGGCTCAGTGGGTTGAGCGTCCGACTTCAGCTCAGGGCATGATCTCACGGTTCGTGGGTTCGAGCCCCACGTTGGGCCCTGTGCTGACAGCTCAGAACCTGGAGCCTGCTTCGGATTCTGTGTCTCCCTCTCTCTCTGCCACTCCCTGGTTCATGTTCTGTCTCTCTGTCTCAAAAATAAATAAACATTGAAAAAAAATTTTTTTAAAGAAAGACAAATCAGCAATCCAACTTTACAGCATAAGGAACCAGAAAAGGGAGAAGTAAGTAGCCAGAGCTAGCAGAAGGGAAAAAATCATGAAGATGAGAGCCGGGCTTAACAAAACAGAGAAACAGTAGGAAAAAAATCAAGACCAAACCTTGGTTCTTTGTAAAGATCGACAAATTCAGCAAACCTTTAGTTTTGTGGACTAAGAAAAAGAGGGAAGACACAAATACTAAAATCATATTGAAAGAGGGACATTACTGCCGATTCTACAGAAATAACAATGGTTATAAGAGAGTACTATGAACAATTACATGCCAAAAAAAATGGATAACTAAGATGAAATGGGCAAATTTCTAGAAACACAGAACCTACCGAGACCCCATCACTATGTTTTTAGTTAACTGTATGCTAACTAACTGGAATTTAAGTTAAAACCTTAAAAAAAAAAAAAGCTACCAAGATTAATCAGGAGGAAATGGGAAATCCTAATAGATTTAGAAGTAGTGAGGAGATTGAACCAGTGATCAAAACTCTCCCAACAAAGAGAAGCCATGGACCTGATGGCTTCACTGGTGAATTCTACCAAACATTTGGAGAACTAACCCCAGTCTTTCTTAAACTTTTCCAAAAAACTGGGGTGCCTGGGTGGCTCCGTTAGTTGAGCGTCAGACTTTGGCTCAGGTCATGATCTCACGTTTCATGAGTTCAAGCCCCACGTTGGGGTTTGTGCTGACAGCTCGGAGCCTGGAGCCTGCTTCGGATTCTGTGCCTCCCTCTCTCTCTGTCCCTTCCCTGCTCATGCTCTGTCTCTCTCCATCTCTCAAAAGCGAATAAATGTTAAAAAAGAAAAAAAAGTTTTTTTTTAAACTTTTTCAAGAAACCTATGAAGAGGAGGAAATACTTCCTAACTTGTTCTGTGACGCTGCATTGCCCTGACACCAAAGCCTGACAAAGACACTGTAGGGAAAGAGAGCCCCAGACCAGTAGCCACATGAGCAATGGTGCAGAAATGCCCAACAAAATACTAGCAAACTGACTCAGAAGTTGTTAGAAAATCATACGCCATGACCACGTGAGGTTTATTCATGGGATGCAAGAATGGTTCCACACACACACCTCAGTGTGATACACCACGTCGGCAGAATAAAGCGAGGGAAACACATCATCGTCTCAACTGATGCCGAAGAAACATTTGGCAGAATTCAGTGCCCTTTCATGATAAAGACCTTCGACAAGCCAGAAATACGTGGAAACTACCCAACCTAATAAAAGTCCTAAAACATAAAACTGCCGGGGGCACCTGGTGGCTCAGTCGGTTAAGCATTAGACTCTTGATCTCGGCTCAGGTCAAGTTTGTGAGATCAAGCCCCGTGTGGGCCTCTGTGCTGACAGTGTGGAGCCTGCTTGGGATTCTCCCTCTCTCCCTCCCTTTTTGACCTCCCTGCCTCACGTTCTGTCTTTGTCTCAAATAAGTAAACTACATATACATATACATATATATATGTATGTATGTATATACGTATGTATATATATATATACGTGTATGTACATATATGTATGTGTGTGTATATATATATATATATAAACTGCCAGTTAGTTTACCAGCAAAAATGGATTTATTTGGGACTAGCAGAGACCTGTAATCCTGGAAAAAAAAAAAGCTACAGCACAACCAACCATAGGCAAGTCCCCAGAACAGGGGAAAAGGAGGCTTTTCACGGGGGCTTCTCCTTGGCTGGGCAGTGACAGTCTCTCATTGGCTGGGCTGTGATTGTCTCATTGGTTGAGCTCTGACTCATTGGCTGGGCTGTGATTGTCTCATTGGTTGAGCTCTCTCATTGGCTGGGCTGTGACCATCTCTCATTGGCTGAGCTGTGACCATCTCTCATTGGCTGGGCTGTGACCGTCTCTCATTGGCTGGGCTGTGATTGTCTCATTGGTAGAGCTCTGACTCTCATTGGCTGGGCTGTTGTCAGTGGAGGAGGAAAATATCCTTCCCCGCCCCCCCCCCCAGTGGGCTAGTACCTCTCTTCCTGCTGGATTTGCAATTTATTCTTGGATATGACACCAAAACCATAGGTAACAAAAGAAAAAAATAACCAAATAGTACTTCATAAAAATTTAAAAATTTTGTGCATCCATGGGGCGCCTGGGTGGCTCAGTCGGTTGAGCTCCGACTTCGGCTCAGGTCATGATCTCACGGTCTGTGAGTTCGAGCCCCGCGTTGGGCTCTGTGCTGACAGCTCAGAGCCTGGAGCCTGCTTCGGATTCTGTGTCCCCCTGTCTCTCTGCCCCTCCCCCACTCATGCTCTGTCTCCCTCTGTCTCAGAAATAAACATTAAAAAAAAAATTTTTTTTTTAATTTTGTGCATCCAAAGACACTATCCACAGAGTAAAAAAGTCAGTGCACATAATGGGTGAACATATATGCAAACGATACATCTGACAAAGGATTAAAATCCAGAAAATACAGAGAACTTCTTAAAGTCAACAGCAAAAAAGTCCTAGCAATCCAATTAAAAACAAGGGGGCAAAGGAATAAACATTTCTCCAAAGATGACATACAGGTAGCCAACAAACACATGAAAAGATGCTCCACATCACCAGTTGTCAGGAAAACGCAAATTAAACCCACCGGGAGATACTGGTTCATATCCACCAGGACGGCTAGGAGTTAGTGACAAGAGCAAGCAAGGTGGTGTAGAAAAATCGGCACCCCCACACCTCGTACGTTACTGGGAACGTAAATTCGTTCAGTCGCGTGGAAAACAGTATGGCCGTCCCTGAGAAAATTAAACTTAGAGCTGCCACACGATCCAGCAATTTGACCTCTGAGTGTAGCCCAAAGGAGGTGAAAGCAGGGTCCTGAGGAGAGACCCATGTCCGAGCCGCATTCTCCACAGTAGCTAAAATGTGGAAGCCACCCACGCGGCCACGGATAAACAAAATCTGATACGTACACACAGCGGAATGGTGCTCAGTCATAGAAGAAGGGAGATGCTGACACCTGCGACAACGTGGATGAAACTGCAGGACGGATACTGGGTGAATAAGCCAGTCGCGAGAAGGCAAGTAGGGTGGGATTCTACCCGTGTGAGTTACCTGGTGTCGTGGAAGCCGTAGAGACAGAGGGTAGACGGCGGTTGCCTGGGGCGGGGGGCAGGGCCAGTGGAGAGCTACTGCCTCCTGGGTATAGGGTCTCTCGGTTCCTACAAGGTTAAAAGGATCATGGGGATGGATGGTGGGGATGAGGGACAGGTGAGTGTATTTAATACCACCCAACCGTGTACTCAAAAATGGTTAAGACGGTAAATTTCATGTTATGTATATTTCATCCCAGCTTAAAAAATTTTTTAGGTGGGAGGCAAAATTGTCACGCTTCTAGAAAATAATCCAGGAGACCATATTTCTGATCCCAAGGCGGGGAAAGTTGCGTGAAATAGGGCCAAGAAGCACCAGCCTGAAAAAAGATACTGGCGACTTTGACGCACTAAAATTGTGAGCTCGTGCATCCCGTGTGTGGGTTTCTGAGAGGCGACGGTGTGGTGTGGTTTCTCTGCCTGTTGGTTAGGTCCCGCACGGGGCCTGGTGAGATGCCAGCCTTCTGAGTCCCGGCTTGTTGAAAATGCCGTGTTTTCATTATCGCTTTTAGATGAGAGTTTACTCGCGTGTGGAGTCCAGCGTTCAAAGGCAGTTTCCGTCGTGCTGGTCCCGGTGCTGGTCCCGGTCTCCCTGGGGGGCGAGCACACGGTCTTGTCCTTCCAGCAGCTCTGAGCTTTTCTCTTTGCCTCGGGACCCTCAGACCTCACCACCTGGCCTCTTCTTTCCCGTTCCCGGCACCCCCTGAGTGCCTTCAGTTCGGAAAGGTCATCGTCATCACATGTCTGTCCAAGTACTGCCCTGTGGCCATGGCCCCCTCTCACCACGGTGCGTCCCCCAAAACCTTTTGCCCAGGACGTCTGTCGGTTTCACTTTCTTGTTTTCAGCTCTTCTATTTTAAAATGTCTTTCTATCTCTGTCGTGGTTTTTCTGTCTGTGGGGGAAGACATGCCCACTTTTCCATCTGGAAACCAGAAATCCCTTTTCAAAAATATTTAAAGTTTAAGCAACAGTGTTTTGTCTTTATGCGCTGTGTTGGTTTTTATAGCTACCTCCTCCAGGGCCACGGTGGAGCTCTGTGGCTGACGGTGTGGACTCTGGAGTCAGATCTCCTGGACTGAGCCTGGCTTTCACCCTTACTGAAGCGAGTGTTTCCATTGCTGCGTGCCTCAGTTTCCCCACCTGTAAAGCGGGAGAAATAATGGCTCACGCTGCATCGGGTGCCACACCGCAGGAACTGCACTTCACGTACACGAGCTCTTGTCCACGGCAAGAGATGCTCATGTTCCCGGTCCCTTAGGAACATGTTTAAATTAGGTAAGAAGTACGTCTGTTTAAGGAAGAGAGTGTACCGTGGGAATGACAGGCGTTTAAGGAATGCTGTTGTTTTGCACGTGGGTTAACAAAGACTCAGGAAATCAGACCAGAAGTTCAGGGTAAGCTTTCAGAAGTTGGTCCCAGGAGTGGGCAGCAGGCCTCATTTGCTGCACGAGCCGTCTCCGGCCGGCCAGGGCCCAGGGTGACCTGCCCTGGATGGACCTCTTGAGGTGGTAGGAAAGGCCATCAGTGGCCTTAAGAGAGCCCAGGCCCTTCTCCCTGGGCCCCAAGCCCCACCTTCCCCTGGCGTGGGGGGCAGGGGTGGGGGCATGGGAGCCACACTGAGTGCAGAGGCAGGTCATGTGACTCAGGGAGGGGGAGAGACCCTCCCACTCAGCCCCCACCAGCAGCTCCCTTTGCCTCCCCAGGTGGCAATACCCCCTGAAACCAGCTCTGCCCACTTGGGGGTCTTTCTCGTCCTTCTGGCCCAGGTAAGTGGGGCGCCTTCTGTGTCTGGTTAGCACGTCTCCTGTCTGCGCACCCCACCTGCTCCCCCGTCCTTCCCACACCCACCATGTGCACATAGAGCTCTCTGGGTAGAGCGGCAGAAAAGAAGGCAGAGATCCCTGCCCCCTGCCCCCGCCTCCCTGGTGAGATGAGAAAAGAAGGGCCCTCGTAGAGCAAGTCGAGGTGGGACAGGTGCCTTGAAGAAAACACACCGAGTGAGACCCAGGCCGGGGCCAGGCCCTGCAGCAACCAGCAGCTGCCTTAGGGGTCTGGGCAGCATGGAGCACCCCTCTTCTGTGTGCACCCAGCCCACGAGGCAGCTACTGCCTGCGCTGACACGGCCCTGGGCTTCGTCCATGCTGCCAGCGGGTTTTCCAGTCTTCCGACACCAGTGAAACAGTCTCCTTATAAATCCCGTGTGTTTGAAATGATGACTCACGCCAATTCCCCACAGCCCAAGACTGACCCCGAGGGGCCTCCTTGCCCCTCACCCACCTGTCCCTCCCAGCGGGTCCGGCATGAGCCCTGGGGGTGCTATACAGCCTGAGGGGCCCTGCCTGGCCCACGGACACACGGAGGGGGGCACTCAGTTGGCGGAAAAGACTCCAGGGCCAAGACATGTACACAATGCTCAGCGTTTATTTGCAAGATCGGGGCGGAGTGAGCAGAGGGAGCTCCGACGCCCCCCACCCCTGCCCGGGGCCCTCCTGTCGGCCATGGTAACCCCACGCCTGGGTCCAGACATGGGCCTGCCTGACAGCGCTCCCTGGAGGCTGCCGGCCTGGCCTTGCCTGGACGGGCCTCAGCCTGAATTCTGCTGCAGGAGGTAGCCAGCAGGAATCTGTTCCCCGGGGCTTTGAGGAGCAGCGGGGGGCAGGAGGGGGGCACGCCGGCCCACAGTGCGGAGAGCAGCATGGCAGCTGATGCGCACTTTGCTATGGGGCACACCTCTGACACCAAGAAGGGGGCGAGTCCGGACGGAGCAGGCGCTTGTGTCTCAAATGAGGGGTCGGCCCTGATGGCCAAGCAGGTGGCCAAGACGTGCTGAAGGGGCTCCGAGGGCGAGGCCCCCTCCTGGAGCCCCCCTCGGGCAGGCCGTCATGGCACCATCACCTCCAGGGCGCAGGTGTTGCGAGGGCACGGGTGGAGGGTGTGTTCGGAGTCCTGCAGCAGGCTGGCCCGGCTATCCGCGGTTGCGTAGTGAGTGTTCTGGCTCCGGAGTGGGAGGGAGGGAGCTTGTGGGATGGGGTCAGAATGGCAACAGCCAGTGGTGGACCCCTAGATCGAGAAGATGGGGGTGCTGTCCTCGGGAGCCTCGGGAGCAGGGACGCAGGACGGAGCACAGCTGCACTCGTCCACGTGGGTGTAGGTGTGCTGGACCGCTGTCCCATCGGGACACTGCATGGTCACCACCTCCTCGTGAAGCCTCGTCTCCTGGCAGCAGGTGCACTGACGCTGCATGGCCTGGGCCTCCATGGAGAACCTGCAGATTTGAGTGCCCACCCTCAGGACCCGCCTTGTCCAGCCCCAGCCACCCAGCTCTTGCTTTCTCTGGGGCCTGGAGACGATGGCTTCTGCCCGCTCACGGGCAGCCCTGAGCTTGTCCTCGGAGCACTGGGGGCTTCTCTGACCTGACCTGGGACAGTGCTCAGGGTCACCGAGCTCTGACCTTCTCTGGTCAGGCCCCCTCCCTTCTTGGAACCAGCTCATCAAACTAGCTGATGGGGACAAGACCCTCCTCCCTCCAGGAACCCCCCCCCCCCCCCCCCGGGTCTTGAGCCAACGTTACATCCTTCCTTCTGCTCTCCCGGCCTACTTGCTCCACCTGGCAGAAGCCAGGGAGGTCTGGGGCGGGGAGGGGGCCCTTGGGAGGGGAGCCGGCCTCGCTCACTTGGACACTCCTGGGCATGAGCCCTCGCAGAAGGTGACGTTGACCGGGGCCTGGGTGGCGCAGCCCTGGTGTCTCAGGACCGTCCTGTTGACCCGGACTTGACAGGAGTCTGGGCGGAGGGAGGAAGGGCGGTGGAGGTGCGGGAAGGGCTCTCCCCTGACCTGGGGCCGCTCCTCCCACCCTCGGGAGCCGCTCGGGGTGGGGTCCTGGGGCTAGAGGCAGCTTGGGGCAGAAATCATTGCATAGAGACTGGGAGGGGCTGGAGGGTGCGGACAGGTAGGCGGGCCTCAGCTTACCCACTTCCTCACAGGAGTAGCAGCAGCCAGTTTTCCTGAGGATGCCCTGCAGGGGTGGGGGAGACAGAGCGGGAGGTGGGGGGCTGGGGGCTGGGCAGGAACTCCCAGGAGTAGGAGCGCGGGCGGGGCCTCTGGGGCCGAGCGTGGGCGGGCTTCCCAGGGGTGGGGCGTGGCCTCCTAGGTGGGGAGTGGGGAATCGGGTGGGCGTGGCCCTGGTTGGGGGCGTGGCCTCCGGGGACGGGCGTGGGCGGGGCCCTTGGGAGGGATCTCCAGGACGCGGGCGGCCCCGGGACACACACCTTGCAGCTGGACGGGTCCGGGCAGGGCAGCGGCCTCGGGGTGAGCACGTGGAGCCCGTTCTTGGCGTCGCAGCGGTACTCCGTGCAGTTGTCCACGAGGTTGCTGACCCAGGTCTCGTTGGGCTGCAGAAATGCGATGGGGAGGGTGGAGGCCCCCAGGGGAATGAATTATCTGGTGGGCTGAGAAGGGCTGAAGGGAAGTCTCCCCTGGCGGGGGGGCGGGGGGGGGCGGAGACCGAACCCCCTCTTACCTGGACCAGCCGGCCGTCCGGCGTGAGACACGCTGTCTGCACGCACTCCCCACAGCACTGTCCGTCCACCTTCTGGTACTGGAAGCCCTGAGGGACAGGGATGGTTACATCCTCACCCCCAGCCCCCCTCCCCAGCCCTCCTGAACCCCATCCATACCCTAAGGGCCCAGCGACCCCCTTAGCAGCCTGCCCAGGGCTGCCACCAGGCAGGCACTACCGGCGTCTGCCCAGGAGGGCGTACCTGGGGGCAGGTGGTGCTGCAGTTGTCCTCCTTACACTGCACCGTTGGGTGCTGGGTGTCCACGGACAGGCAGGTGCATGTGTGGCAGGGAGTGACCGCTGGGAAGGTTGCACCGATCTACAGTGGTTGGGGTGAGGGGAGGCAACATTGAGGGCACTGGTAGGGGCACAGGACCGGGGCCAAGACCCTTCCTTGCTGCTGGCTGGGCGGCAGGAAGGGAAGGCCTACAGAAAGTGGTTTCTTTGTTCTTCAAATAGAATTCTGCATGTACCCCCTGGCTGAGCATAGACCGGGGCAGAGGCAGGGAAGGCAGGCAGGCTGGAGGGGGCTGGGAGGGCATGGTCCTACCCCAGCCCTCTTGCTGTGATGAGGCTCCTGGGAGACCCTGAACCTAAGCTCTCAGAGGCAGGCATTCAGCCCATGGCCCTCCCAGGCCCTCGGCAGACAGCGCCGCCCCTGTGTCCCCCTCCTTCATGTCTCCACTAGGCTCTACAGGACCCAGAGCCCCATGCTTATCTGCTCTCAAGCAGGAGGCTGCAGGCAGGGCTGGGCCTGTCCAGATGAGGGGTGGAGGTCCCCTAGCCGAGGTGCGGAGCCCAGGGCCCCACCCACTGCCCCCTGGCTCAGCAGAGCCCTTACCCCATAGGCGGTGCCATTGTAGGTGCACAGCTTAGGTCCTGGAAGGAAAGGGAGGGCTGAGCACCTGCCCAGGTGTTAGGGGGAAAGTGCTCACCCTCTGCCTCCCGAGCCCCACCCCAGAGAATCCCCAGCACAGCTCACGGCAGCTAAAGGTGGGGCAGCAGTCGCCCTCCTCCTGGGTGGCCACCAGCTCCTCTCCCGGCACACATTTGGGTGGGCTCTGGGGGCAGGTGGTCGTGTTGCAGACTGTGGGAGAGTCAGGGCGCTGTCAGGGGCACCCCTGCAGCTCCCCTTTTCTGGCTGTGCCAGCTCACAGTCTAGGGGAGTTTCTTGCAACAGTCATATTTTTTTCCTGGGGGTTGAATCTTCTAAGTTCCTGCTGGGTCCCCTCGCTGTACCCAGCCACACCAGAAGCCACCAGCCTCATTTTAGGTAGAAAAATGAAGCACCAAGAGGCCCACCAACTGGTCCACCAACTGGCCCCCTCCTCGGCCCTCCTCACCCTGTGGCCAATGGGGGCACGGGGCTCACCACACAGCGTCTCCAGGCAGCACGGCTTGTCAGCCACAGGCCTGGTCACAGTCACCAGGCCCGCCCGGCTGCACTGCAGGGGCCGGTCCTGGGCTTCGCACAGCACGGGCGTGCACCGCACGGACAGGGAGCCCTCGTGACACAAGCAGTCCTGACAGTTGCTGACCCACCGCTCCCCGGGCTGGAAGAGACCAGTCAGGGTCCCTGGAGACTCCCAGACGGTGCCCTGGCTCTTGGGCTGCAGCCCTCGGTGTGGTCATGCCAGCCTTTGGCCTCCCGCTCAAGCTGCTGTCTCTGCAGCAGCCCGGGTGACGGATGTGTCGCACACCGGGGGGGCACCCCACGCCAGCCCCCCACAGGGCTGCCCGGGCAGAGCAGGGTGCCCTGAGATGGGGCTTTCCCTCCCATTGCTCAGGCAAGGGGGCAGGTAGCTGGGGGGCAGAATACTCACAGATTTGGGAAACCCGTCTGGTCCCACACAGCCTGCAAGGGGAGAAGGAAGGGGAAGATCACTGGGGGTGCTGGGTTCCAGACCCAGTGGGCAGAGACCACAGGCCCTGGGACATGTCCTTGCGGGCCTGGCTGCCCCCACCCCCAGCAGAGGCCTCTTCTTCCCGCTGGGGACACAATTCCCTGGGGGACTCGGTGTCACGGCCATACTGCGCCCTCTGTGGAGTGAGCACCCAGGAGGGACGGTCCTGGACTGGCGTCTTGCCACCCCAGAGCTCCCCCTGCAGCCCTGTAGCTCAGGTCAGGGCAGCCACGGCGGGTGCTTACCGCACTCGCGCACGCAGACGTTTGTGTGCGTGTTGAAGAGGGTGTGTCCATCCGGGCAGAAGCAGCCTTCCGCCAGCCCCTTGCCCACCTCGCTCTGGTGCCTGCAAGGAGAGGAGGGCATTTCTAGGACCCTTGATCCACATGAGTGCAGTCCTAGGGGCGAGGGCCGAGGGCAGGGCGGGCTACTGGGGTTGGCCACCTGCCCGGGGCCACTCGGGAGCGAAGGCTCAGAGATCGGGGTGGGGGAAGGGAGCCCCAGGCCCTTTGGTGCCCCTGGACCTTGCAGGCAGGCTTTACCTGGAGTCGCAGGACGCAGGCTGTGCGGGGCCACATGGCTGGTACACCTTGCCGGACGGACAGGTGAAATCTGGGGACAGAGACAGGTGTCAGGTGGGCCAAGGAGGCCAGAGCCCCCAGGGGCCGCCCCGACTCACTGCACAGCCCGCCGGTGGCGTTGCGCCAGCTGCTGCACACGCCCTGGGCACGGCAGAGTGCTGCGTAGGCCTCCAGGCTCTCGCAGGGCGCCTGGCGGTCGGCTCGGCAGCCATCACTGACGCAGGAGCTGAAGAACGGGCCCGGCGGGATGAGGCCGTGGCACTCTGCGAAGACCCTGTGGGCAGGGGCGGTCAGAGGCCGGGGCAGAGAGTAGGTCCCTGTCCCAGGACCACCAAACCCAGAGGAGAGACTCACGGGCTCAGCAACAGCTCGCAGAGAGGTGCTGGGGGGCATGGGGAGGAGGTGGGCGTGGCGGGTACCGGGGGCTGGGGGGTGGGTGCCCCGCAGTCCTCCCTGCTGCTCTCTTGGACCAGCCAGGTATGGGCCATGTCTTGGCAGGTGGGGGCGGTGGTGCCGTCTGGCCGGCGGCAGTCGTCTGTCTGGCTGTTGGTGCAGGTGCCTGGGGAGGCGGGGCAGCAGGGTCACGGTCTTGTCCTTGCCCCTCTCCCCACCTGTGCTGAGGCGGCTGTGGCCCCCACTCACCGCACTGGCCCTCCGTGTTGTGGCTGAAGTGGGTGTAGGGCAGCCGGACCTGGAAGACGTGTCCGTCGAAGCTGACGCTGACATCAAGGGCAGGAATGTCCATGCCCATCGTGGTGGTGCCTGTCACGGACACACTCACGCCGTTCTTTGCAAAGCCCGGGCTCACTTGCTTTCGGTCAAACAATATCTGAGGACATATCGGGGGTGGGGGTGGGGGATCCATGATCGGGTGGTGGGGCAGCAGGGCCTGCCTTGGAGGCTCTCCCTCCCGGGTGCTGGGGCCCCAAGTCCTTGGGGGAGTCCCAGCTGGCTGCGTTCGGGCCCCCGGGGCGTCATGGCACGCCCTTTGCCCTTCCAGAGGCCCCTCCGGGGGCTGACCTCCAGGCCTGCAGGCCTTCCCCGGTGATGCAGGGCAGGGCCACTCACCAGGGGCTCCTCCTGCCCGTTGGCGCCGGTGCTGGTGGTGAGGATGACCTCCGTGGACTTATAGCGGGCGCTGAGGGCGCGGGGACACTGGGCAGTGGCTGAGGTGGCCCCACAGTAGTAGTTGTGCATGTAGATGCTGAGGTTCCCGTGGCGCGGGCGGATCTCCCGCATGAGCACGTGGGTGCAGTTGTCCACGAAGGAGTAGGAGGTGCCGTCAAAGGTGTTGTAGTGAGAGTTACCCCAGCCGCTGCACAAGCCTGCGGGACATGGGCAGTCCCCTCACCCCAAAAGTGCCACCTGGGGGAGCCACTCAACTGCCCTGGGCCTTGGCTGCCTCTTTTTTAAATTTTTTTTTAATGTTTATTTATTATTGACAGACAGAGAGAGACAGAACCTGAGCAGGGGAGGGGCAGAGAGAGGGGGAGACACAGAATCCGAAGCAGGCTCCAGGCTCTGAGATGTTCAGCACAGAGCCCGACGCGGGGCTCGAACTCACAAACCGCGAGATCATGACCTGAGCCGACGTCGGACACTCAACCGACTGAGCCCCGCAGGCGCCCCTCGGCTGCCTTTTTTATAAAATGGGCGAGTAGGCTGGATGGTGGCCCTGAAGGATAAGGACATGTCCCCAGAGCCTGAGAATGGACCCTTGTTTGGGGAAAGGGTCTTCATGTCAGTGATTACGTTAAGGATCTAGAGGATACCGTCCCGGATTACCAGGGTCGCTCTAGCCCGGTGATAAGTGTCCTTGTAAAGAAAGGAGTGGCCACAGGAAGGCCGAGTCACGGCTGGAGGCCCGTGGCCACAAGCCTAGGGATGCCTGGAGCCCCCAAGGCCGACAAGGCAGGGAGGGCCCTCCCTGCAGCCTCAGGCATTCCTGGTGTTGTGACCCGGTGTGTGGTCCTCACTTCTCCCGGAACCTGCCGTCCAGGTGTCCAGGGCCCAGGCCGGAAGTGCTCCCAGACGGCAGCTCCGTGAAAGACGCCCAGAAACCCCGGGGACAACGGCGCGGCTGCTGCCCCCGTGTGCACACCCACCCCCGTTCGGGAGCCCCTTCTATGTGGGGGGGCTCCCTGCACACCCCCCGGCCCCACCCGGCTTACACTCGCACTCAAAACGGAAGTCACACGGCTCGCTCCCCTGCCACACTCTGACTGGCCGATGCCCGTTCACGCAGCTCACACTGGCCGCTGACTTCCGCTCCAGAAGCACCATGCGGTTGTTGCCTTCACACCGGGCCACCGTGCAGTCCGGCAGGGTCCAGGACTCGTTCACCTGGGAGACAGCGGGGACGGCGCTCACCGGCTGGGGGCCACGAGACCTGCCACGTGGCCCTGCCACGGCCTCAGGTCCCTCGTTGCCCAGGGCGGGCCCCGTGTCCTGGGCCGGCCCCAATCCTTGGCGCCTTCCTCCGGCGCTACCCGTGGGGGGGTGAGCGGGGGCCGCCCACAGCCCCAAGCAGGGCAGGGCTCAGCCCCCAGTTGGTTGCCCAACCCCAGGCACACAGCAAAGAGAGGAAGCACAGGCAGGAAGCGCACCTGTCGGGGAGGGACAAGGAGGTCGCAGGGAGGAGCTGCGGAGGAGGGGGACAGGGGCGCCGAGGATGCCGGGGGCGAGGAGGTGGGGCAGGTGCCCTGGAAGCGGTCAATGTCGCAGCGTTGGTTGCAGACGGCAGAGAAGTGGCAGCCCGCACCGTCCGTCTTGTTGTAGACCACATCCCCTGTAGAGGAGAAAATCACCAAGGAGATCGCGCCAAGTTTAGCTCAGGAGAAGGGGGGGCTGGGGCGGCACCACCCGAGTCCCAGGAGGCACACGGAGGGGCCCCAGAGACCCAGGGTCTGAGTGCCCTGGGTGGACAGTTGGAAGGAACCAGGGGCCTCCTCACTCACCGGGAGAGAAGAGCTGCCCATATGCCCGGCAGAAGCAGCCGGTGGTGAAGTGTGTGCTGCTGGATGCTGGGGGCCTCGGGGTGGTGACCACGGAAGTGGACGAGGTCCACACCGTGACAGGCAGGGATGTGGAGGCAGCCGCGGAGGGGCCCGGGGCGGTGCTCAGCGGGGAGCTGGCGGCCTCGGTCG
>NW_026059935.1:0-30009 GCF_023721935.1 Panthera uncia | reverse complement strand
GTGAGAGCGGAGCCCCTGGGGTTGGCCGGGGGGTTGGGGGTGGGAGCGGGGTGGGGGCGTGGCTCTGTAGGTCCGGGTTTGAACACCTGGGGGGGGGGGGGGGGGGCGGGTTCCTGCACGTGTGTCCGTCCTGCCGCCATTCGCTGAGTCCCTGAGAGCCAGGTGGGCGCTGCCAGCTTGCTCATCGTCCCGAGCCCCAGAGAGGGCAAGCGCTTTCCCCAGGACGCACAGCGGGTCAGACTCGTGAATCCATGCTGTGTGTCTCTGGCACCCAGTACCCCCCCCCCCCCCCGCCCCCGCCCTCGCACACGCTCACTGGATGGTCCCCCCGTGCCTCCCAACACTGGCCTCCATCCGGGTCCCTCTGCCCCGGAGCCCAAGGCCAGCAGTGACCCGTCCGCCCCTGAGTTCTCCCAGGGGTCTTTCCCTTTTCCCAGGGGTTCGTGTCCCTGAGACACGAACACTGCTGGCCCAGATGAGCGCTGAGCACGCGAGTAACTTTCCACGGACAGCTCGGCCTCAGGCCCCTGGTGGCTCCAACCGCATGGAGCCTCCCCTGTCACAAGGGCACAGAAACAGCGACCGCGTCTCGGTGAAGGATTTGGGGCGGGGGAGCCCGTCTTCAGCCCTGAGTGTGGGGCCAGCTGCGCAGCGAGGCTTCTCCCTGTGTGGGGTCTCCACATTGTCCCTCCACCGGCAGGGGCTGTCCCTGTTTTCACGGCCCCCATGTCACAGGTGGGGGAAGTGAGGCCCAGGGATCCCACAGAGAAGCTGGAATGTGAATCGTGGCCTGCCTCAAGGGCCCGTGTTCTTTCTTGGTTCCCTCTGCGTGGCCTCAACTCGTTCTCTAGAGCCTTTGCCTTCTCCTGAGAACCCTGCATGTGCCCGGCCCCAGGCAGGGTGGTGCCGGGACCCAGCAGTGCCTGAGACGGCCCCTTCCCGCCTTCACAGGGCTCCCAGCCCAGTGCAGGAGACATCTGCTTTTGATTTTTTTTTTTTTTATGTTTATTTTTGAGAGAGCACAAGCAGGGGAGGGGCAGAGAGGGGCTGGGGACACAGAATCCGAGGCAGGCTCCAGGCTCTGAGCTGTCAGCGCAGAGCCTGACGTGGGGCTCGAACTCACAAACTAAGGTCATGACCTGAGCCGAAGTCAGATGCTTAACCGACTGAGCCACCCGGGCACCCCGACATTTGCTTTTAAAACAAATAATCACACAGTGACTTCATTACTGTTGGGAAAAACTCAACACGGAAAAAGTTCAGGTTGCCACGAAAGCTTGTAACTACCACTGCCCCCTACACACATACACACTCCGTTTCACCTAAAGTGACTGGAACAGCTTCTCTAAAATGGTGTTTAGTCAAAGGAGGGTGAGGAGGGCACTGCTTCTGAGGCCTACGGAGCACAGAGTGTGGGGAGCAGACTGGCTGGGGCCGAGAACTGCGTTCCTTCCGGGTGCTGCCCTTACCTGCCCATCTGCTCTGGGGTGTCTGCCCTTCCTGCCCCGTGGGGGACTTCGCCGAGGACTCCTGGTGTGCGTGGGTCCCAGGCAAGCAGGGGAAAGGCGGGGGCGGGGGGAGTCAGCCCAAGCCTTCTTCCTGCCCCGTCTGTCCCTGGCTCCCTGCCCAGCAGGTTGGGGAGGCAAAACTGGAGACCCGACTTTTGCCCAGGTTGGCCTGGCTCTGCCCATTGGCTAAGGCCACCTCTTTGCTCACAGGTCTAACTCAGTTTCTTTCCTTCTCATGGGGTTTTGGACTCCCAAGGCCCTTCCCGGCCACTCCAGGCACTGCAGATTGGCCCCTGGTTGAGAACCGCTCATTTTGGTGAAGCCCCTGCCTCAGGGCGCCCGGATGCCTTAGGGGAACTGGGTCTGGATGCAAGCGGGAGGCACAGGCCGGGTTTGGGAGACCGAGATGGGGGAAGGGGTGAAGCCGGTGAAGATCTGCAAGCCGGGCAGCCCCGGGACGAAGCGGCCCGGGGAAGGTGCTTGGGGAGCAGGGAGAATGGGGCGAAGTATGGAAACCAGCCAGGATCCGTTGGAGTGAGACGAGCAGTGGAGACCGTGTTCTGACCATAGTTCTCAGCGTATACCTGCCAACTGCAGGCGTGGGCCAAGGTGAAAGCAGGGAGGCCAGGACAGGGCGACTGCCACGGTCCTCTGGTGACCGTGACTCTGATCAGGGAGTGTGTTGGAGAGAAGTAACCTGCTCCAGGAAACACTTAGGTGCGAGTATGTAGTTGGCCAGACTCGTCAGGGGCAGTACGGGCAGGAAGGACAGCGTGTGCGTGGTCCTGAGGAAAGAGTGAGCTCTACGTGTTCATTTGCTAGAGGGGCGTAGCTGACTGTGTCACGGGAAGAGGAAGGGGCCCGATTTTGAAGCTGGGGCTCAGCCATGCAGGGCCCTGCAGCCTGCTCTCCTGGGCACTGGGGAGCCATGGCAAATTCTGAGCAAGGTAGAGAACAGGTTTAGGTGTGTGCGTGAACAAGGTCCCTCTGTGCTGCCCATGAAGTTGCTTGGAGAGGGTGAGACTGGGACCAGCAGAGCAGGGGACGGGCAGGGAGATCGAGGGGATGTTGGGGGTCCCCCAGCCCCGAGTCTCAGTAGGTGCCAGAGCCGAGAGGCCAGAGACCCTTGAGTTTAAGTGCCAATCTCTCTGTGACCACAGACTGTTATTTTCCCCTCTGGGCCATAGTTTGCTCCTCCTTGAATGGGGGGACAAGCCTGGCTGGATGGGTGCCCCAAGTCTCCTACTCTGGGGGGGAAGGAATGCTCACTGAGGCTCGCAAAAGCCCATAAGGGGGCCAGCTCGGCCCACCCTGGACCCCAGAAGACACAGCCCCAGAGCCGTGGCCATGAACCGTCAGCCTCCCTAGACCCAGTGGTTTTCTTGGTCTGGGAAGCCTCTCCGTGCCTCCTGCCCCTCACTCTGCTCTCCGCTCTCCCCGTGTCCTTCTGCGTCCGGCCTTCCCCTTTTCTCCGTCCTCTTCCTCACTGGGCCACCCTCTCAGCCTGTCTGTGTCTGCTCATTCTCTCCCCCCAGGGAATCTTCCGTTCCCTCTCCCTCCCTCCCTTTCTGACCCCGTTTCCATGTCTCCGACTCCGACTGTGTCCGTGTAGTCCGTGTACGGGCCCTGTTTGCTACGTCAGCGGCCCTCCCCCTGCTTCTTCTGTTTACCTGGTTTGCGCTGTCTACTCTCCCAGGCTCCAGTCCTCCGACTCCGAGAATTTCCGCCCACCAGGGGGCGGTCGCCTGCTGGCCAGCGCTCAATAGGGGTCTCAGGGCTGTCCCTACAGCCAGGGAGCAGAGGAAACCAGTCGTAAAGCTCACCGTGGCCAGTCCCAGCAATCACCAAGCGCGGGTCACGATACCCTGCGCCTCATTCGCTCCTCTAGGCCACAGCATAACCTCGAGAGACAGTCCCATTCACAGAGAGGTGACGCCAGTGGCCCGCCATTAACTCTGCCAGCAGGTGGTGGGGCTGGGATTTGAACCCAGGCTGTCTGGCCCCCAGAGGTGTGCTCTTACCAGCCCTACCCTCCTGCCTCTCCCAGCAGCATAGTGGTTCAGGACGCAGGCCTGGGAGGTAGAGGAGCCCAGATTCTGCCCCTCACATACCTTGTGACCACGGATCAGTGACTTACTTCCTTAGCCTCTGTGGTCTCCTCTGTAAATAGAGTGGCAGGTGAACGCCAGCCTCGTGGGGAGGTACAGACCTGATGAGGTCCCACGGGGCGCGGGAGGCCTGAGGGAAGGCCCTGCGCCTCCAGCAGGGGCGAACCTGGAAAGCTCCCTGGGGTGGGAGTCCGGCCTGGCACCTTGGCTGGGCGGAAGCTGACCACCAAGCCCAGGTGACCCCTCCCCCATCTCACCCGCAGGTATCCTCGTGGCCCACTACCTGCAGAGCATCACGCCGTGTCTGGCCCTGGGTGGAGAGCTGGTCTACCACCGGCGGCCCGGGGAGGAAGGCACGGTCATGTCTCTAGCTGGGAAATACACACGTGAGCCTGGGGCCCGAGGGCAGGGGTCAGGGCCGGGGGCCAGGGGCCCGGGTCTGAGGGAGGAGAGAGGAGACGGGCCTGCCTTCCAAGCCCCCTTGGTGGTCCGCCCCACCCTCCACCCTGCTGTCTTACAGTGAACAACTGGTTGGCGACAGTGACGTTGGGCCAGGCGGGCATGCACGCGACGTACTACCACAAAGCCAGCGACCAGGTGAGCTGGTCCAGGGACCGGCTGCGAGGGCGCACTTTGCAGGTGCGGGCTGCCAGGGGCCCGCGTGCCCGGGAGTCCGTCCCGGGAGGCTGACTGTCTGCGTGTTGCCCTGGCCCCTCCAGCTGCAGGTGGGTGTGGAGTTCGAGGCCAGCACAAGGATGCAGGACACCAGTGTCTCCTTCGGGTACCAGCTGGACCTGCCCAAGGCCAACCTCCTCTTCAAAGGTACAGGCCTCAGTTTCCATACTTGGAAAACAGGTGACAGGTGACTGGGCCCGGGGCGGGTGTGTAGGCCAAAAGAGTTGGTGGAGGGCAGCGTGCTGGCACTTTGGGGAGGGGGCAGGGGAGGGGGCCTCCAAATTCCCTGGAGACTCTTGTTAAGCTGGTGGAGACCTGAGCTTGGCACTCCTGGTCCTCTTCTGTTTTCTCACAAGCGGGAGGCGACTCGGAGTGCATCGGGGCCACCCCGCTCCTCTGACGTGAGTGGGGACAGGTTCCCTCAGGTGCACGGTCACAGCCCCGTCCAGAGCCTCCTCCCGGGCTGACTCTGGTCCTGACGCTAAGTCTTAAGTCTTTCCCCTCGGATCTCAGTGGTTCTCAGGTTGGCGGGATGTGAAGACCACCCCGCAAAGCCGCTTCCTTCAGCCCCGGGCAGGGCTTTTCCGAGGCCCAGGGGTTTATTTGCCTCTGAAGCCTACCTTCTGTGCCTGCCCCTTGACCCCTCTCTCTGCAGTCAGCCTGCTCTCCCAGGCCGGGCTTGCGTTCCCACTGCGCTGCCCTCCGCTCCTGTGAGATGAGCGACTGGCCCTTCGCACGGTGTGGGGATGGCCCCACGCGCTTGCACACGCGTAGGGCTCAGTCTCTCGTTCAGCAGATGTGAGCACCTGCTCTGAGGCCAGCCTTTGTGCCAGGGTGCTGGGGACAGAGCGGTGGCCGGGCACCGTCCTCCCAAGGCTCACGGTTGGGGGTGGGGCAGAGGGCTGCCCGGAGTGGCGGGGGGAGCGTGGGACAGGACGACTAAGCCAGTTGTTCCTGGGCTTGGAGAACTTGGGGTTCGAGAAGAGGTCTCCGGGTGGTGGGAACAGTGTGGGCAGAGATCTAGAAGCCGGCAGTCCGGCTGGTGGTATCTGAGGTGGCCTGGAGCGCGACTCTTTGGGGACAGGATGGGAAGTTGGCTCTCAACCCAGCCGTCTACCTGCAGGCTCCATGGACAGCAACTGGATTGTGGGCGCCACGCTGGAGAAGAAGCTCCCGCCCCTGCCCCTGACGTTGGCCCTCGGGGCCTTCCTGAATCACCGAAAGAACAAGTTCCAGTGCGGCTTTGGCCTCACCATCGGCTGAGCCCCTGCTGGCCCCCCCGCCTTCCACCCTTCCTCCTTCAGATCCCACCTCCCCCTCCCCCTGCCATGGAGGGGAGACCTGAGCCCTCCTACCCCTCCCTTCCCTCCCTCCTCGGGGGCCAGGGGGGCAGCGGAAAGGAGGGGACCCATCACCCCAGCAGCTGAGGGGAGATTCTAGAACCACGGGCGCTTCAGGATTCGGAGCACCAGAGGCAGGGTGCCCATGGGCCTGGAGTCCCAGGAGGGATTCCAGAATCGAGGGGCACGCCAGATTCTGAGCACCAGGGGCAGAGGTGGCCAGACAACCTCAGGGAGGTGTTGGGGCGTCCCAGTCCCCCAAAGGGCCCTGGGCCCGGCCCTGAGGGGGCAGCGAGAAGAGGAGCTTCCCCATCCCCTGTCAGTCTGCCCCCGCCCACTTCCCCACCCATCCCTCAGTATAAATCATGTTTATAAGTTATGGAAGAACCGGGACATTTTACAGAAAAAAAAAAAAAAAAGCCAACAAAAAATATACATGAAAAAAAGTGGAATAGGAGGCCTCTGTTTTCCTCCGTGTAGCCCCTCTTGCCCAGTCCGCCCAGACGGACCTTACAGTGGCCAGCAGGGGGCGCCGTGGAGGCTGGAAGCCAGCGGACGGCGAGGGAGCCCCCGCCTGGCCTGAGATCACACATCCTCCCCGTGACTTGTGTGACTTCTGCCGGCACATCACAGGCCTTCCCTCCCCGGGAGGGCTCGCTCTTGTGGTCACTCACCCCGGCTTGGCCTGGCTAGAGTGGCCACAGAAGACCATGCCTGCCAGCTGAAGCCACAGGGACGATGTGTCCGTGCAGGGATTGGGGCACAAGCTGGGACTCCGCGGGCCCTTCGGCTTCCAAAAGGGGCAGAGGATGGTCGGAAGGTCAGCGCTTTCAGAAGCCACGCCAGGATTCCAGCACCTCGAGAGACTTGAGAAGCAATCAGCTGTGCCTGAGGGGATGAAGGGCTTCTGGGCCTCTGGAGAGAGGCCGGAGTCTGGCTCTGGCCTGGGCAGAGTCGTCTCCAGCATAGGTGGGGAGGAGGTGAGGTGTCCGTTTAATTACCCAGGTCTCCAGTAAACTCCCACCCCACACCTCTCCAGACGGGAACTGAAACCCGCCACACCACACACGGGCTTTGGGGAGGGAGACGGTTGAGCAGAGATGACCCCTCGTTACCCAGAGAAGCCACCCACTAGTTCCCTGCCGGCGCCTTCTGAGGCCAAAGCAAACAGGCCTGGGCCCGGCTGGCACTGGGGTCACCTTCCTGGGACCAGGCTTTTGGCCTCCCCCGACCTCCTAGAACCCCGTGTTCCACACACTCTCCAGGGACCGGGAGGGAAACCCAGCCCCTTTACCCTGTGGCTTCATCCACGTCCACTCAGCTTGGGGTTCTCTGTGAAACAGGATTCAAGAACAGGCTGCTGGGAAGGTGACCGAGCTCGCTGTGGGTCACCGCGACGAGCCCTGCTGTGTACCAGGAACTCTCCGTATTTCATGCATGCCGTGGCTTGTTGCATCAACAGACGACGGCGTGGGTGCAACTATTTCCCCTGGTTTTGTGGACCAAGAAGTAGGATGTTCAGAGAGGCTAGATCATTGGGCCAAGGTCAGACAGCTGGCAGCTGAGCGCGGGTTGAAGCCCAGGCCTTTTAGTTCCAGAGTCTGCGGTCCTAACCGGCAGCACAAATTCTTCCAGGAGCGAGTAGAGCGGGTGTAGGCGCTCCTGGGATCTACGAAGTTCGCGTCAGGGAGAAGGGCTGGATATTCATTCTGCACATGGAGAAGGGGGCTCAGAGAAGTGCCCATCTGTGCCCCAGATCACAAAGAAGGAGCTAAGATTAAAACCCGGGTTTCCCCTCTAAGAGCCTAGGCCTTAGGCAGATGGATTACCCTGCCCCACCCCTCTCATCCCATCTCTGTCCAGCCCCCTCCCCTCAGAGCCCAGGAATCCAAGCCCCCAGTCTTTTCCCTGACCCAGGATTTCCGCCCGAGCCCCCTCCCCAAATGTTATTCATTCAACCGCAGAAAGAGACAAGGACAGGGGGTGGGTGCTCCGGGAAGATGCTGCTCTTTCCCCTTTCGTGCCTAGCCCCCCAGAATGGAGGAGGGTGCCTGAGTTACTGGGTAAGATGTCACCTCGCTTCTCGGGGGCCGGGCGTCACAGAGCCTCCAACCCCCACCTCCTTCCCCCTGCCGGCTGTGTGAAGGGGTGGGGGGGACAGCCCACCTCGTGACTGGGGGCTGGCCCAGCCGCCCTGGCCCTGGAGGAGTGGGCGGGGCAGGGGGAGCCTTATAATTGGACGAGTCTGGGATCCCTGAGTCCTAGTCAGCCCCAGCGGAGGCAAAGGAGGAGGTTTCCCAGGAGCCGGTGAGAAACAGTTGAGGGACCAGCTCAAGGCTTCTGTGAGGGATGGGCGGGGGCTAGGTGACTGTCCTACGCCAGGGTCAGGACCGAAGCAGGGGACGGATCGAGGGGAGGAGCGGGCCCCAGGGGCATTCCGTCTTGGCTGGAAGGGGGGGGGGGGGGGGGGGGGGAAGCTGGACCTGTAGGAAGACCCAGATGAGACATATCAGGAGCCCACGAATTGTCACTATCATCTGTTGAGCACCTACTCGGTGCCGCCTCAGATCTCCATTACTTGGAGGAGCAGGGGTGGGGGTGAGGGCGGGGCGGGAGGCAGGGGTGGCGGTCAGGTAGCTAGAGCGCTCATCGGAGGACTTGCAAGTGAGCATTAAATTAGCTAATAGGTGGGAAATGACGTTTAGATGTGAAGTTGGGGCTTAGAATGTGAAGGCAGGACGAGGAATGCGAAGTTGGAACTTACAAACCAGAGTTGGGGCTCGGTGGAACTCGGGGCAGGGTGACTGGAATTTGAACCCCGGGAGAGAGGGATGGAATTTGGGCGGCAGAGGCCGACCTGGGGACGGGGAGATAGGAGGAGACAATGAGGGAGCCAAATAGACAATGGAGGGGCCGCTTGGTAAATGTTTGTGGTCGGATTAGGCTGATGCAGATACGGGGCGGGGCGACGGCGAGACTTGGAAGGCCCGGAACGGGTGGGGCGGGGCTCTGGGTGGGAGGGGTCCCCACTGGCTGCTGATTGACATTGCTCACCCGTACTGACCAATCGCAGGCTGGAAGATGAAGGTTCTGTGGGCGGCACTGCTGGTCGCACTCCTGGCAGGTATGGGGGCGGGGCCTGCTCAGGGTTCCCCGCCTCCTTCCCCTCCCATCCTCACGTGCACCCCCCCCCCCTTGCCCTCCTTCCATCCCTGGGTCCCTCCTTCTGCGGGTCTGTCTCCCCCTTGAGGGGAGGCCTCTCACATCCACTGGCTCTGTGGACCTGTTTTACTCTCTCTGGGCCCCGGTTTCCCCGTCCTTAAAATGGGAGTTCTAACTGCTCCTAATGCGTTGTTGTCAAGCACCAGATTAGTGTCAGCCGTGACTAGTTTTATTCCCCATCACCACCACACGGCCCCGCGTGGAGCAGGGGCCGCTTGCCAGCCGGTCAAACGCACTGGGCATCCTTCCACCGGCTCCCAGTGCCCCGTAAAGCAGCCCCGCGTTCGTGGAGCACCTACTGGGTACCGGGTGCCGCGTGCCTGGAGGGGGCAGAGCCGCCTGACTGCCCGTGAACTTGCTCTGCGCAGGATGTCGGGCCGATGTGGAGCCGGAGCCGCAGCTGGAGCGGGAGCTGGAGCCGGAGGCCCCGTGGCAGGCCAGCCAGCCCTGGGAGCAGGCCCTGGGCCGCTTCCGGGATTACCTGCGCTGGGTGCAGACGCTGTCTGACCAGGTGCAGGAGGAGGTGCTCAACACCCAGGTCACCCAGGAACTGACGTGAGTGCCCCTGACGCTCCTGGTGGGCCGTTCCTTCTGGACCCCCCAAGCCTCCCCCCCACCCCGGTCCGGGTCTCTTTGTGTCCCTGTCGCCAACCCTTCGGCGTCTCTGCTCACGTCTTGCTTCCTCTTTCCTCTCGGGGCTCCTGGCGCTCTGTCCTTCTCAGCTCCTCCCGCCTCTGGCCGCCCCTCCGTCAGGCTAGCTCAGTCTCTCGCACCGCCTCCCTCTCCATCTCCGCTCCCGTGTGTCTCTGTCCCCATCTTGCCCCCCCCCCGCCCCCCCCCTCGGTTTTCCTCCCTCCCCACGCACACGCTCCCGCCCTCTCGGCCCCCAGGGTGCTGATGGAGGAGACCATGAAGGAGGTGAAGGCCTACAGGGAGGAGCTGGAGGAGCAGCTGGGCCCCATGGCCTCGGAGACACAGGCCCGCGTGGCCAAGGAGCTGCAGGCGGCGCAGGCCCGGCTGGCCTCGGACATGGAGGACGTGCGCAACCGCCTGGCGCAGTACCGCAGCGAGGTGCAGGCCATGCTGGGCCAGAGCGCCGAGGAGCTGCGGGGGCGCCTCGCCTCGCACCTGCGCAAGCTGCGCAAGCGGCTGCTCCGCGACGCCGAGGACCTGCACAAGCGCCTGGCCGTGTACCGCGCCGGGGTGCGCGAGGGCGCCGAGCGCAGCGTCAGCTCCATCCGCGAGCGCTTCTGGCCGCTGGTGGAGCAGGCGCGCGCGCGCAACGCCAACGTGGCCGCCGTGGCCGCGCAGCCGCTGCGGGAGCGGGCCGAGGCCTTGGGCCAGCAGCTGCGCGGGCGGCTGGACGAGGTGCGCGAGCAGGTGGAGGAGATGCGGCTCAAGATGGAGGAGCAGGCCGACCAGATGCGCCAGCAGGCCGAGGCCTTCCAGGCCCGCCTCAAGAGCTGGTTCGAGCCCTTGGTGCAAGACATGCAGCGCCAGTGGGCCGGGCTGGTGGAGAAGTTGCAGGCGGCCGTGGGCACCAGCCCCACCACGGCGCCCGCGGAGAAACAGTGAGGGCCCCACTCCTGCCCCCCCCCCCCTCCCCCCCCCCCCCCCCGACTACAGGAGGCCCCGTCCCTGCCGCCCTCCTGGAAGGCCCCAGCTTAATAAAGATTCACCAAGCTCCACAGCAGCCGCTCGACCTCCGTGTGTCATTTCTCCCGGCTCCCGCCTCCGTTTCTCGCCCCGGCCACGCCGCTCTGCCCTGTCCCCTCTGCTCGTGTGTCTGCTTCTTTGTCTCTTCTCATCTCCGTGTTTGCTTCCTTCTGCCCCTTTCAGAGGCTCCCTTTTTCGCTGTCTCTGCTCAGCCCCGCTCGCTGTCTCTTCCGTACCTCTCTTTCCCTTCTGTCTCTGAGACATGGTTCTGGAACAGATCCCCCCTTCCCCGGGTTAAACCTTGCAGTCCCCTCTGACAAAGGGGGGAGGGGCAAGAAAAAAAGCCACCTTTCCGAGCCTGGCTTGCTCCGAAGCTTCATAGTACCTGCTTCCTGGAGTTGTGACCTCAAAGGCCCCGGGACCACTGCCATTATGATTGAGCCTTTACTGTTATCACGATCTCCTTTTTCTTTCTTTCTTTCTTTTTTTTTAATGTTTATTTATTTTTGAGAGAGAGAGAGCACGCGCACAAGCAGGGAAGGGGCAGAAAGAGAGAGAGGGAGACACAGAATCCAAAGCAGGCTACGGGCTCTGAGCTGTCAGCCCAGAGCCCCACGCAGGGCTCGAACCCACGAACTGCGATGCGAGATCATGACCTGAGCCGAAGTCAGACGCTCAACCGACTGAGCCACCCAGGTGCCCCTAGGATTTTTTTTTTAAACATTTATTTATTTTTGAGACAGAGACAGAGCACGAACGGGGGAGGGCCAGAGAGAGAGGGAGACACAGAATCTGAAACAGGCTCCAGGCTCTGAGCTGTCAGCACAGAGCCCGACGGGGGGGCTCGAACTCACGGACCGAGAGATCATGACCTGAGCCGAAGTCGGACGCTCAACCGACTGAGCCACCCAGGTGCCCCTAGGATTTTAAATAATCCCTAGACCCAGCGCAGGGCTCGAACTCACAAACCATGAAATGACCTGAGCCAAGATCAAGAATCAGACTCTTAATCCACTGTGCCCCGCAGGCACCCCTTAACTTTTTTTTTGTTTTAAGTTTATTTATTTGAGAGAGAGAGAGGGGGAAAGAGACAATCCCGAGCTGGCTCCGTGCTGACAGTGCAGACCCCGACGGGGGGCTCAATCTCACCATGGTGAGATCATGACCTGAGCCGAAATCAAAGAGTCAGACGCTCAACCTACTGAGCCACCCAGGCGCCCCTGTTGCTCCCCGGTTTCACCTAATTCTGCCTCCTGCCCTCTCCTGGCCTCCTGGCCTGTCCAGGCTGAGAAGCCTCATTCTTCTGGCTTCCTGTTTTCCTCCACCTCTATCTTTTATCTCTTCCTCCTCCAGTTTCTTCCCACCCCCCACCCCTGCCGCCTGTTTCTTGTTTCCCTTCTCCCTCCATCTGGGGTGTGTCCTCTCCACCATTCTGTCGTACTTGGGCCCCTCGTTCCCTCTGGGTCAGCAGGTCTCTTCATCTGAGCTGTGTGCCTGCCCCCTGCCCGCATCCGCCTCCCTTCTGTCCCCCGGCTGCGCTGCTGACTTCTCATCTATCTCAACAAGCTTACTGGGTGCCGGTCCCAGCTCGAGAGAGAAGGAAGCTGCCCATCCCGCCCACCCTCACGAGGGTCTGCCCTGCCCGGTAGAGTCCTGGAGTCCGCGGTGGGGAGCAGGTGGGAGTGGACACTCAGAGCAGTGAGGACTGGAGCCTGGAGCCCCTGCTGCTGGCGTTCTCTCCCCACCCCCTCAATTCCCAGACGAGGGGAGCAGGGTTCCCAGCCCAGGGGACAGGCCAGGACTTGAGCTTGGTAACTCCCGGGCCCAGCCTGCTGGTGCACACTCTTCGCTCCTGGCTTTTGCCAGCTGCCCCCAGCGCCCTTGGGGAGGCAGGCTCTCCTCCCCACCCCCCCCAGATGACTCACCCCAGGCTTGGTGAGGAGGAGAGGGGTCAGTGGGCTCAGAGGCAGGGGACCTAGTCCCAGCCAAGCGTGCTGATTCACGGTATGCCCTGGAGCTGGGGCCAAGCCCTCTGAACCACAGATGTCAATGCGGGGGCTGGCATCAGCCATGTTCTTCCCCTCGAAGAGCTGAATCTTGAATTCTCATGGACGAAGAGAGCAGTCAGGTCTAGAGGTAGCACAGGGACTAAAGAAGTTTGGGGGAACAGAGGCTGGCAGGGGGTGCTGTGGGGGCGGAGGCTGATCCCCACAGAGATCCAGGGCGACACCCAGGAGTCCGGAAAGGGGAGGGACAAGGAAACACCCCGCCGCCCCCCTTAGCCCCTTGCTGAGCCATTGAATGTGCTTGGCTGTGCCTCGGTTTCCCCATCTGTAAACGGAAGGCCCTGAGCTGGGTTGAGGATGGGACTTGGAAAAGCAAAGCTGGTGTTCTGTTCCGGTGGGATGGGGAAGGAAGGGAAGCAGACCCTTGGGTGGATGTCTGGAGAATGCTAGGCTCACAGGGGAAGCAGATGTCTGGGGAGACAGCTGGGGGGGCTGACAGGGACTGGAGGCACTGAGCCGGCCAGGGGGTTGTCGCAATCCTGCCAGGGTCATGTCTGTGCATCCCTTTCACAACCGTCCCCCCGCCACCCCCAAGCTGACACGTGGTTGTGGGGGCACAAGGCCAACCAACCTCGAGTCTGAGGCCAGGGCCGCCCTCCCCACAGCTGCCAGGGATCACTGGCGGTCAAAGGCAGCCAGGGGAAGGGGGTGGGGGAAACACTGGACTCCAGCCCTGAGGGACGGATGTGGTGGGAGGGGAGGCGAGGGGGGGAGTGCTTCGTGCCAGGAGGGGCCCGAGGGGGTGAGTCAGGGCAGATGGAGTGTTTACCAGGGGGCGGGGAGGGCTGGGGGGGGGGGGGGGGGGGTCGGCAGAGGGAAAGGAGGGGTCTGGGGGAATGGATGGAAGCACACACACTGGGATCCTTGAAGCTGAAGCTTTGCAGTTTAGACTGGCTGAAAAGACCCCCTCCCAGAAGAGATTGGGGGCTGTGGGACTAAGACCCCAGGACACATCCACGGAAGTCCGGGATGCTCCCGGATGCAGGGAGATGGGGGGGAGGGGGGGGGGGCTTGAGGGCTAGTCTGAAAGAAAGACTGCAGGTGGCATGGGAGCATGGGAGTAGGAATGTGGGGGCAGACTGGGTGACCCCAGTTGCTGGCGCTGAAGGGACTTGCTGAGAAGGGAGGGGCGGTGGCAGAGGAGGAGGCCTGGGGAGTTACAGCAAATGGAGTTACAGAGTGACTGAGTGACTGAGACAAGCCCTGAGGCCTGAAGAAAGGTGTTACCCCAGAAGAGAAACCCCAGAGGGAAGATGGCTTGGGGGGCGGGGGGTGGAGACTATAGGCAGTCCCCTGTTGTGGGGCTGAGATCCACCAACCGTCAGGGAGATTCGGAGGTGCAGGTGCTTAACAGCAAGAGGCGTTGTCCCTAAGGGGTGTGCCTAGGCCGCACCTGCCCCGCGGGCCACCAGCAGCCAGGGGCAGAAGAGGAAAAGGTAGGTGGGCACATGACGGGATAGGAGGCTGAAGGGGAGGGATTAAGCTTCCCCGCCCCCTCCGCCTCCCCCTCCCCAGCCCGATAAAGGCCTGGGCCGGGCCGGGACCTCCCATCCCCTCGTTGCTGTGGCTCCACGGATCCAGGTTGGTGCTCAGTGCCCGGGAGGGATGCCCTTCGAAGAGCACTACAAAGGGGGTGGAAGGAACTTCGGGGAGGGAGGAGGGGTGTCACCGATCACTCCCACCCCTGCTTCTGCTTCCAGAGCGCCCCTTCGGTCCAGCCATGAGGCTCATCCTGTGGCTCCCGGTTTTGGTGGTGGTTCTGTTGATGGTTATGGAAGGTAAAAGTGGGATAGGAGAATCTGGGAGTTTGAGATTCGGAAGCCCGAAGTTGGACACGGGCCTGGGGCCCAAACTTAGAGGTCCCTTGGGAGCGCAGCGGCCCGTTCGGTGCCCTGGTTTTCCTATGTCTCACCGACACCCCCACACCCGACCCCTGCAAAGATGGGTGAGGGCTCTCTGAGGGGCGGTCAGGCGTCGGGCAAGTCTGTCCGGGAAGCCCTAGCAACCGATGATGTATGCGCTCGCCCCTCCACGATTGGTTGTCCCGCGTTTACAGTCTGGAAAGGGGCGGGGGAGGAGGCTGTGCTGAGAGTAAGCGAATACCCAGCCAGCAGCTTGAGCTCCATCTGGTCGCGTTAGTACCCGCCCCCCCCCCCCCCCCGCACCCCACTCCGTTCCTTCCGATTCTAGCACCACGACCTCCAAGAATCACTTTCAAGTACAGTAGCTCCTCTCTCATCTCTGGTATCCCATCCTAAGGGCTCCCAATACTGAAATTTTTGTACCCCTGCCTATCTCTGGACAGGTCCAGCCCCGGCCCAGGGGGCCCCAGATGTCGCCAGCACCTTCAGGAACATCCCCAATTCGCTGAAGGAGTTTGGTAACAACCTGAAGGACACCTTCGAGAGCATTCCTGAGGCGACCCGGTTAGGAATCTTCCCAGGGCTTGGGAGGGCTGGGTCTGTCGATTAGCAGAGTGGGGAAACTGAGGCTTGGAGCGGCTGACAGCTTCCCTCGTGGTCACAGCTGGCTCACAGAGTGCTCAGATGTGGGGGGACAGGTTGCCGACTCCCATCTAGACCACACTGTAGAAATGGTGCTGCGTGGTGGTGTTAAGACCAAGCTTGAGGGGCGCCTGGGTGGCGCAGTCGGTTGGGCGTCCGACTTCAACCAGGTCACTATCTCGCGGTCCGTGAGTTCGAGCCCCGCGTCAGGCTCTGGGCTGATGGCTCGGAGCCTGGAGCCTGTTTCCGATTCTGTGTCTCCCTCTCTCTCTGCCCCTCCCCCGTTCATGCTCTGTCTCTCTCTGTCCCAAAAATAAATAAAAAACGTTGAAAAAAAAATTAAAAAAAAAAAAAAAAAAGACCAAGCTTGGGAATCAGTCGGACCTGGGTCCACAGGCCAGCCAAGACACTACTCTCAGTGTGATCTCGGGAGTAGATCTTGAGCCTTTTTCCAAGAATTTAAAATGGAGGGGATTTGCGTAGTGCGTGGCACATTGTAAATGCTCAATACACCGTTTAACCAACACTGACTCCATCCGGTGACTTAGAGAATCATTCATTCAGGAACAAATAGTTATTGGGCTAAGTGTCCAGGACTGTTCCAATGTGGGGAATAATCGTGGTGAATAAGATAAAGTCCCAGCCCACAGGGAACAGACTGTAAAACCAGTGAATTTCCAGGAGATTAGCCCAAACAGAGCTAAGCACCGAGATGACATCAAACAGGGTAGGCTTACAGACAACCAGAGACTGGGGAGGGGCTTTTGTAGATTTGGTTATTGGGTCCCCCCTTTTTTTTTTAATTTTTTAATGTTTTTTAATTTATTTTTGAGACAGAGACAGAGCACGAGCAGGGGAGGGGCAGAGAGAGAAGGAGACACAGAATCTGAAGCAGGCTCCAGGCTCCAAGCTGTCAGCACAGAGCCCGATGTGGGGCTCGAACCCACAGACTGTGAGATCATGACCTGAGCCAAAGTCAGACCCGAACTGACTGAGCCACCCAGGCGCCCCTATTGGGTCCCCTTTGAAGTGGAGACACTTTATTTTTTTAAGTAAGCGCGATGCCCAACATGGGGCTTGAACTCATGACCCCGAGATCAGGAAATCAAGAGTCGAATGCTCCACTGACTGGAGCCAGCCAGGTGCTCCTTTTTCAGATCTCCATGTAAAGTCTTAGTGCTAGGGCGCCTGGGTGGCTCAGTCGGTTGAGTGTCCCACATCAGCTCAGGCCATGACCTCACGGTTGGTGAGTTCAAGCCCCGCGGCGGACCCTGGGCTCACAGCTCAGATCCTGGATCCTGCTTCAGGCTCTGTCTCTTTGCCTCTCCCCTACTCAACTTTTGTTTCTTTCTCTCAAATATAAATAAACATTAAAAAAAAAAAAAAAGTAAAGTGTTACCGCTTCATGGGGCACTTGGCTGTCTTACTTAAAAAAAAAAAAAAAAAAGAGAGAGATCTGAATGATTAGGAAAATCCAGCCAGGCCTAGAAACATGGGAACAATGTTCCCCTGTGACTACAAAGGCCCTGAGCCAGGAAGACACGTACATAATCAAGGAGAGACTGGCATTCCAGGCAAGGGGAACATCCTGGGCAAAGATAAGGAGGCTCTGAAGAGTGTCCTTGAATAAGTAAGGAGAAGAAAGCTAGGAAAGAGTGTGCTCCGTAGCAAGAGACAGCAAGCCTTGACAGCTAGGCCAGGGTGAAGCGTTCTGACTTCAAAGGGCTCTGATCCATCTGGAAAACTGAAACCCCGACCTTGGGCCACCCACCCCAAGGCTCTGCCCAGTCTCACAGATGTGGGAGCTATGCTGTTTCTTTGGGGGAAGGAGGAGATAGGGAGTCAGGTAAGGGGCAGGATTGGGGCTTCCTGAGGGGAGAAGAAACACAATGACCTCTCTTGCTCTCCCTCTCTCCCCTACAGGAAATTGATGACCTCCTTTGCTGAGAGGCTCAAAAATTTCAGAATTCCCCTGCTCTGAATACCAAGAGAGCTGCCTCTGTCCTCTGGGCTGTGCCCCAGGAGGGGGCTCCGAAATTTCCCATACCCCGGCTCTCGGCAGGAGGACTTTGTGATGTCCATATAGACCCCCACCCTCCAATAAAAATACCGTAGAGAATTCTGAGTGCTTCCTTGCTGGGAGGCAGAAGGCTATGGGACAGGGTAGGGGTTGCGCCTTTTGGGGAGAGAGGCTAGGATTCACATGTATGGAGCAATTCTCTACTTGTCCTGTGCTGAGGACTTTGAACTTCACGATCCCAAAAGAATCCTCATGAGTACCTTGGGGATCTGGGCCCTGTTAATTCCATGAGGGCATTGAAACCCAGAGGGGTGGGCGCCTGGGTGGCTCAGTCGGTTAAGCGTCCGACTGCGGCTCTGGTCATGATCTCATGGTTTGTGAGTTCGAGCCCCCAATCCTGCTATCTGCTGTCGGCACAGAGCCTGTTCAGATTTTCTGTCCCCCCTCTCTCTCTGCCCCTCCTCCGCTTGTGCTCGCTCTCTCTCTCTCTCTTTCTCTCTCTCAAAAATAAATAAACATTAGGAAAAAAAAAAGTTATGAAGCGCAGAGAGGTGAAGTCACTTGTCAGGAAGGTGAGAGCTGGGTTGGACCCCAACCTGAGGCTACTGCTCTGCCATAGTCTTCCCTGACTGGGCTGCCCAAAACGAGGGACCCCAGGTTGGTTCATCACCATGCACACAAGAGGTGTTTATTACACTTAAAATGGGAAATAGAGAGGGATGTGGAAGGGAGCAAGGGGAGGACATAGGCTAGAGCCCTGAAAAAGATCAACACAATCCACACCCTCCAAGGAAACTTTGATGCCCCCTCCTCCAGGAAGCCCTCCTTAACCCCCACGCTGGATCAAGCATCTCCATCCCAGTCCTGCCCACTCTGGGTCATCACTGTCTGGTGATGGGTCTGTCTCCCCTGCTGGACTGTATGCCCCATCACTGCTGTCCCCAGGCATAGTTCAGCACAGGACTGGGCCTGGTACATGGGTTCCATAATACTTGGTGGCATAATTATTCTCAATCTGGAAAAAAAAAAAAAAAAAAAACCTAAACAAGAAAAAACTGAGGCACAGAAGTCTAAAGTCAATTATGTGATGTTACACAGCCACAAATGGGTAGAGCTGGGATTTGAATGTCGCCTGGGGGGTGGGGGGCAGTCCCAGGACCACATTCTTACTTCACTTTCCCTGTTCCTGAGTCACCCTGCCAGACTCACCGGCTACAACCACACCCACACCCACTCACACACACACACACACACACACACACACACCTGGCACCCACTCACTCACACACACACACACACACACACACCTGGCTGTGGGCCCTATTTGCTCATCCCCAGCATATTAAAGCACACCCACATCCCTCTCCAGGCTGAGCTGTCAGCACAGAGCCCGACGCGGGGCTGGAACCCACAAACCGCGAGATCATGACCTGAGCCGAAGCCGGACACTCAACCTACTGAGCCACCCAGGCGCCCCGGAGCCAATTTATTTTTTAAGCATTTTCCTGAAAACCGCCACCCCACCCCATCCCCAACCCCCAACCCCCAATCCCTGCCCCCCACCCCCCCCAGAGCTCTCAGGTTAGAAAGGCACAGGGACAGAGAAGACGGACAGCAAGCAGTTCATGGAGTGAGTGGCCCCTCCGCTTTTGAAGAGAGGCTCAGACTCAGGGGCAATTAGATGACAGCCACCAAAGACAGCAGTCTGCTTCCGGTCACCTGGCCGAAAGCAGAAGATTGGAAAATGCCAGGTGCCGGTGAGGATATGGGTACCAAGAAGAAGCACATTCTTGGGGCGCCCGGGTGGCTCAGTCGCTTAAGAGTCTGATTCGGCTCAGGTCATGATCTCACAGTTCGTGAGTTTCAGCCCCGCGTCGGGCTCTGTGCAGACAGCTCAGAGCCTGGTGCCTGCTTCGGATTCTGTGTCTCCCTCTCTCTCTGCCCCTCCCCCGCTTGAGCTCTGTTTCTCTCTCTCTCTCTCTCTCTCTCTCTCTCAAAAATAAATAAACATTAAAAAATAAAAAAATTTAAAAAACCCAGCACACTCTCTTCAGGAGTGTGGACTGGATCACTCTTATGAAGAGCATCCTGGAAGTTTCTAGTGACGTTAAGTATTTGGGTGCCCCGCGTCCCAGCGGTCCCCAATCTGGCACCGTGCGGGGACCAGAGAAACATCTGGGAAGATGGATGAGGACGTTCACTACAGAAGCAGCCTAGCAGTCCATCACCTGCGGTGGGGGGGGGGGGGTGAAAAAATAAAACGTGGAACCCCATGCAGCCACAGAAAGAACCAGCTAGATGTTCAGGAAACCGTTTGGAGAGATGTAACAGTATAGCGCTGAGTGGAAAAGAAACAGAACATGCATAGGGTGGTGTCATTGACGTAAAATTCGAACACACACACGTGGAACGGCCTTGTGTGTTTGACCTCTTTTATGTCTGAGGACAACTCCAAGCACGTCCGGGGATGCTCATGGAGGATGGAGGACAGGACAGAGGATGGAGAACAAAGGTGGGAGATAGGGGCGCCTGGCTGGCTCAGTATGTGAAACTTGTGACTCTTGATCTCAAGGTTGTGAGTTCAAGCCCCATACTGGGTATAAAGATGACTTAAAAATAAAATCTAAAAAAAAAAAAAAAAAAAAAAAGTGGGGGGGGGGGGGCGCCCAAGTGGCTCAGTCAGTCAACAGTCTGACTTTGGCTCAGATCATAATCTTGCAGTCAGTGAGTTCAAGCCCCACGTCGGGCTCTGTGCTGATAGCTCGGAGCCTGGAGCCTGCTTCCGATTCTGTGTCTCCCTCTCTCTCTCTCTCTCTCTCTCTGCTCCTCAGCTGCTCATGCTGTCTCTCTCAAAGTAAATAAACATTAAAAAAAATTTTTTAGGGGCACTTGGGTGGGTCAGTCAGTTGGGCATCCGACTTCGGCTCAGGTCGCGATCTCACAATTCATGAGTTCGAGCCCCGCGTCGGGCTCTGTGCTGACAGTTCGGAGCCTGGAGCCTGCTTCGGAGTCTGTGTCTCCTTCTCTCTCTGCCCCTCCCCTGCTCATGCACTCTCTCTCTCAGAAATAAACATTTGAACATTTTTTCCCCACCTTTTTTTTTTTTAAAGGTGGGAAACACATATAACCCTCTGTACTTAATGCACCATTTCCCCCTGCCCTAATCAGCCCTCCAAGCTCCTTATACTCTCTTCCCACTCAGAAGCCAGAGGGATCCTGTTAGAACACAAGTCACATCACACCCTTCCTCCACTCAGAACCCTCTCACCACCCTCAGAGGAAAACTCAAAAGATCTTATGAGAGTCTGTCAGCCTTTCACTACCTGGCCAGGTCACCCCTACGGCTTTTTCCCCTCCCTTGTGTGCAACTTCTCAGCCTCATCCAACACACTGAGCAGGCTCCTACCCCAGGGCCTTTGCACTTGCTGCCCACCCTGCCTGGAACGTTCTTCCCGCAGATGTCCAGCTATCTGCCTGGCTCACTCCTCTTCTTCTTCAGGTGTCTGTTCAACAGCCGTGTCCCCGTTGTGGTCCCCCCAGACTGCTCTCCCACCGCCCTGCTACCTCCTTATCTGCCTGTCTTTCCAGTATTTGCCACCCTCTAATATATGTCTCTTTGGTTACTTGTTTACTGCCTGTGTCTCCCACTGCTGGAAGTCAAGTTCACAGAGGCGGTCTTGTCTCCTGCAGTGCCTCCCGAGTGCCCAGGACAGTACCTGGAGCACAGTGAGAGCCCCAACAATGCTTCTCCTTCTCCTTCTCCTTCTTCTTTTTACTTTATTTATTTTGAGAGAGAGAACAGGGGATGGGCCAAGAGAGGGGAAGAGACAGAATTCCAAGCAGGCTCTGTGCTGTCAGTGCAGAACCTGACATGGGGCTCAAACTCATGAACCATGAGATCATGACCTGGGCCGAAACCAAGAGCCAGACGCTTAACAGACTGAGCCACCCAGGCGCCCTTCATTCATTCTAATTTTAAGATTTTCTTTTTACCTTTTATTTTTTTTCACGAGGGAAGGACCCGGAGCAGGCTCTGTGCTGACAGCAGAGAGCCCGATGCGGGGCTTGAACTCACCAACCGCAAGAACGTGACCTGAGCAGAAACGGGCCGCTCAACTGATTGAAGCCACTCAGGCGCCCCTCTTGTTACACTTTGTATTTAGAGCCAATATGTTTGTTCTCAGGTTTACAAACTTAACCTTCAGGACCTCAGAGAGCAAATAGCCCTGATCACACCAAAACAAAAAACAAACAACAAGAACAACAAAAAACACCCAGAGAGCCCCAAGCATGTGTGTAGGAGCATTCACACTCCACACTCCGGGGGGGGGGGGGGGGCGGTGGCGGGGGGGGGGGGCGGAGGTGGCCCACCCAGCGGGCAGGGCAAGGATGGGGGACTCCAGTGGGCACCTGGCTTGGGGTAGCTAGTCCGGGAGGGCTCCCTGGAGGAGGCGACACAGCACCTGCAACCCAGAAGACAATCCGGAAGTAGCGAGAACCGGGGAACAGCGTGAGAAGCCGCACAACTTTCGTCCCCATGTATGTTCGCCAGGAGCCACGTGAATGAAAAACTGGGTCCAAAAGCGAATGAGCAGGGCCATTTTGGAGAACAGTTTGGCGGTTCCTCAAAGCGTGCAACAGAGCTCCCGGGGATCCCATTACTGGGCGTCTATCCACCCAGGGGAACCGCACACAGGTTCACGCAAAAACGTACGCGCGGATGGTCACGGCAGTGGTGTTTCCACTGGAACACCCCAAATGCCCACCAACTGAGAAACGGATAAGCAAATCCACATGGCGTGTGTAGATGTGTATCCGTGCGGTGAATATTATTCTGCCAGAAAAAGGAAGGAAGCGCTGTCACACACCACGCAAAAGACCACGTAGTGTACGTAGTGTACGTTTCCCTTCCCAGGATGCCCGCGATAGGGAAACCCACAGAAACAGAAGTTCCGTCATCAGTCGTTGCCCCCTGCTGGGCCGGGGGGGAGGGGGGCGGGAGAAGGCAATGGAAGTGACCCTAATGGGCTAATGGGAATGGAAGTTTCCTTTCGGGGTGATGAAAATGTTCTGGAATCGGAGGGCGGTGATGGTTGCACAACTCGGCAAACGTACTAGAAAACATCGAATCGCACCCTTGAAGAGGGCGAGTTTTACGGTTTGCGAATATCCCCCCGTTTTTAAAAATTAACGAAAGGAGAATTTCCCGGACGGAAGGCAGAAAGAAGAGATAGCGGAGAGGGGACGTTTCAACCTCTTTTCTGCCCCGGGCTTCCCTGCCAGAACCCAGAACCCGGAGGCACAGAGGAAGGAGGTGAGCACTTAGGAGTGCTGGAAGGGAGGCGGGTTAGGGGATTGAGGAGGGAGGGGATGGGGTCTGGACTGGGGGAGAGTGATTTTGGGGTCTGGGGGTCTCTTGGACACGTTACTGCAGGCTCAGAGGTGCCCTCTGCCCTGTGGGCTCACGGGGCCTGACACTCCCAAACCCGCTCCCTCTTGTGACCTCGGTCTCTGCGCCCATCACCCCACTCCCAGTTGTTATTGAGCTGACTCTGAGGTCCGCCCTGAACGACCTTCAGCCTGTTCCTGTCCCCAGGATGGACAAACATTGCAAACAGCAAACAGCCCACACTGACCTTGGACCTGGGGCAGGGGTCAGAGACCTCCCCCAGACCCATCCTGCTGCCAGCCCTGCTCCAACCACCCTCTTGGCCTCCGGGACTCAGGTGGGGGAGGTGCGTCAGGGCATGTCCTGGCTTGGCTAGATCTGAGAGAGCCGGGTTCAAATGCACCCCTTGCTGTTCGAGGAGCCATTGGTAAGTGGACTCCCCTCCCACGCCCCCAAGCCTCAGTTTCCTCATCTGTAAAATGGGAACGATAGAGGTGCCCACCTCAGAGCTCTGTTGTGTTACATCAACGAGTTAAGGTGCCAAAGCCCTGCTGTGGCCCCTGGTGCCTAGCGTGTGCTCAGAAAAACACAGGCTTAATCAACAGCCACTGACCTTGACCGAGCACCTCTGGTGCCTCTCGTGGTAATTTACATAAACGGTCTCCTCTACTCTCTGGGATAGGTAGTCCATGATTCCCAGTCGTGGATGAAGCAACCGGCCCAGAGAGGTTAAGCAACTCGCACCGGGTCACACAGCAGGGAGGATGAGGAGCAAGGCTCTGAACCCCCACCCCATGCTTCTTGTAACACAAGACATGGTGAGTTTTTCTTTTTTCCTTTTTTCTCATGGTCAAATACCTCACATACAATTTACCATTTTAGCCATTTTAGGGGTACATTAAGTTGCACCCTCCATCCCTGGAACTTTCTCAACATCCCAAACAGAAATTCAAGGAGGTGTGTGTGTGTGTTTTAATGTTTATTTCTGTATTTATTTTGAGAGAGAGAGAGCACAAGTCAGGGAGGAGGAGGGGAGAGAGAGAGAGAGAGAGAGAGAGAGAGAGAGAGAGAGAGAATCCCCAGCAGGCTCCGCACTGTCAGCAGCACAGAGCCCCAGGTGGGGCTCGAACCCGCGAGCTGTGAGATCACGACCTGAGCGGAACTGGGGAGTCGGACCGAGCCGCCCACGCGCCCGTCCCGGAGGTTTTATTTTGTGATTCTGTTAGTGAGGAACTGCTGGGCACATTCGTTGTGCACCTGCTGCGTGCCAGAGCCCGTTCTGCTGGAAGCCGCTGGGTCAGGACCAAGCTGTACAGTGTCGCCCCTTATCTGTGGGGGATGCACTCCAAGACCCCCAGTGGACACTTGAAACCACAGACAGTGAGTGCCAAGCCCTAGATACACTGATTTTTCCTATCGGGGCACCCCTATGGTGCAGTTTAACTTTTAAAATCAGACAGTAAGAGATGAACAACAACACTAATGATAAAGAAAAACAATTACAGGGGCGCCTGGGTGGCTCAGTCGGTCGAGCGTCGGACTTCGGCTCAGGTCACGATCTCACGGTTCGTGGGTTCGAGCCCCCTGTCGGGCTCTGGGCTGACAGCTCAGAGCCTGGAGCCTGCTTCGGGTTCTGGGTCTCCCCCTCTCTCTGCCCCTCCCCTGCTCATGCTCTGTCTCTCTCTGTCTCAAAAATAAATAGAAAAATTAAAAAAAAGAAAGAAAAAGAAAAGAAAAACAAATAATACACCGTAATAAAAGTTATGTGAGCGTGGTCTCTCTCTCCCCCATATCTTATCGTACTGCGCTCACCCTTCTTGTGATGATGTGAGAGGATAGGATGTCCACGTGATGAGATGAAGTGATGGCAATGACATAGACACTGTGACACAGTATTAGGTGATTATTGACCTGCTGGCACATTGTCAGGTCATCTGCTTCCAAACCTTAGTTGACCTTGGGTCACTGACAGTGTGCATAAAGGTGAGGCGGGGGTGGGGTGGGGGTGGGCTACTGTCTACTTGTTCGGGTTGTGGCCAAGCGGTGGGGGGGGGGTGGTTGTCAGATTCACCGCATAAAAATATAGCCTCCCCGGGGGCGTCTGGGTAGCTCAGTCAGTTAAGCAACCAACTCCTGGTTTCGGCTCAGGTCACGATCTTGCAGTTCGTGAGATCGAGCCCCACATCGGGCTTTGTGATGATAGAGCAGAGCCTGTGGGATTCTCTCTCTCTCTCTCTCTCTCTCTCCCTCTCTCTGCCACTCCCCTGCATACATGCTCTCTCCCTCTCCCTCTCAAAATAAATAAACCTTAAAAAAATGTTTTAAAAAAAGGACAGGCTCCTGGTTAGATTTGAATTTCAGATAAGTAACAAATAATTTCTAGTATAATTCCCCAATATTGCATGGGACATACTTATATCAAAAGAATAACTTATTGGGGCGCCTGGGTGGCGCAGTCGGTTAAGCGTCCGACTTCAGCCAGGTCACGATCTCACGGTCCGTGAGTTCGAGCCCCGCGTCAGGTTCTGGGCTGATGGCTCGGAGCCTGGAGCCTGTTTCCGATTCTGTGTCTCCCTCTCTCTCTGCCCCTCCCCCGTTCATGCTTTGTCTCTCTCTGTCTCAAAAATAAATAAAAAACGTTGAAAAAAAAAATTATAAAAAAAAAAAAAAGAATAACTTATTATTTATCTGAATTCACATGGGCATCCTATATTTTACTCGGCAACCCTGGACCAAAGAATCCAGTCCATGGCCCCCTGGCCAGGCTGTGTGCCCTGAGTTATGGCTGGGTCCTCCGAGAGATAAAGGCTCATTTCCTTTCTTCGTTCCTTCCTTTCTCTCTCCTCCTTCTCTCTCTTCTTTCTTTCTTTCTATGTCTTCTTTCCTTCTCTCTTTCCTTTCTGTCTTTCTTTCTTACTTTTGCTCATTTTCTTTCTGCCTAGTATTGGGCCTGAACCTGACATTGACAACCTCCTACTATGTGCACCTGGAACTTTCTCTCACAGAGCCTCACGCAGCCTTCACACGGACTCTAGGAGGCAGGCGCTTCTTACCATCCCCATTTTACAGATGAAAACAGTGAGGCCCAGAGAAGATCTGGGAATTGCCCAGATCATACGGGGAGAGTGTGTCTGGCCTAGAGCCCAGTGCCCAAGGGTCTTCAATATGAAAGAAGTAATCATAAACAGCCATGGTCCGTGAGCACCTCCGTTGCCGGGCTCCTTGTTAAGACCTCTCCTTGCAGCATTTCATTCCATTAAAGCCCTGCCTGGAGTATGGACTGTGGGCCCATTTTTCAGAGCAGGAAACTGAGGCCAGAAAGAGGGGCCAGCTCATGAGGTGGAGCCAGGATTTGAACACCAGTCAGCGTCAGAGGCCAAAGAGCCGGCTGTCTTCCCCGGTCAGGCCAAAGTGCTGGGAGGGGAGGAAGGAGGGAGGCCAGCAGGGGCGGGTGAGGCCTCTGCTTGTCACTGTCACCTGGGCCCCTCTCTCTGAAGTCCCTGCCAAGGGGCGTGGGGAGGCAGCCAGGGGAGGGCTCTGCTCTGCGTAGTCTCCCCCTCCCCCAGCCTGGAGAGCTGAGCGCAGAGGAACAGAGGAGCAGAGCCCCCAGAAATGTTGGTTCCTGGACGCAGGCCCCAGGCCCTGCCCTCCCTCTGCTTCTGCATTCTGGTCTTGGCCTGTGTCGTGGGTGAGGAAGGAAGGGATGGGCGGGCGCGGGGACCCTGCAGTCGTGCAAGGTGTGAGTGTGACGGTCCGGACGGCACGCAGGTTTGTAGACGCGCGCGCGGGCCTGGAGCTCGCGGGCTTTGTCGTACGCACGCAGATGTGTGTGCGTGTCCGGGCGAACGTGTCCACGGGGGCCGTGCGCGAGGGGTGTCCTTGGGGCTGGTACAAACGACAGTGGGAAATGTGTGTGTGTGCACGTGTGTCTTTACGGGGTATTTATGCCAAGGATTTGAGCGCGTGGACGCTGTGAGGGTGTCTGTAGGCGCTGGCATGCGAGCGTGCCTCGGCTTTGCACGCGCATTTAAAATGGTAACACTTAACGTAGTGCCTCCAATGTGCAAGGGGCCATTCCTAGTGCCTTATGCGTGTTCGGTGTTAGCGCCAAGTCCTCCCAGGAATCCTGGCCTTATCCCATTCTGCAGAAGGGGAAACTGAGTTTTGAAGATGTGCACCGTTGGCTTGAGCACACTGCTGGGCCCATGGGTGCCTCTGCGCATGCGTGCGCCTGTGCGCCCCGTGTGACGCCTGGGATCTGTAGGTGAGGCTTCGCCCGGGGGGGCGTGATCGCCGCGCAGGGAGGTGTGTGCAAGGACGTAAAGTGCCCTCCGAGGCACGACCCCGGCCCCGGGGAGGAACGCACGACGCAGCCCTGCCAACCTCCTTCCCTAGGGCTGGAAAGTCTTCTGAGCTCTCCCTCCACTGCACGCGGAGGTGGTTAGGACAGCGTGGCGGGGGGCGGGGGGGGGGGGGTCACAGGAGAACCGAGGGGGCAGCAAGATCGGGCAGTAAAGGAGGCCTCGAGAGGGGGACAGGAGTCAAAGAGGTGGGGCTGCAAACCGAGGGGGGAAAGCCACAGGCAGACAGAGGGGTGACAGGAGGGGCCGTGGGCACGGAGGGGGACAAGGAATCGGACGGATGGCTCAAAGGGGGACAAGTGATCAAAGGGACAGAAAAGGTGAAGACCAGGAGTGATGTCAAGGGGTCCCCCTTGGGCCACCGGGAGCGATAGTGACGGCGAGCATGGAGGGGAAGGGAGGAGGAAGGATTCTTGGGTCCCAGCCCACCCATGTTACCCTCCGGTCCCACCTAGCATGCCAGCAAGAAGTGCCTGCAGCAACCCCGAGTTTGCCGCCGGAGCTGGTGGATAGTCCTTGGAGCCTGATGAAGGACAAGGTGAAGACATTGGTGACCAGGACCAGAGAGAAGTGGCGGTGGTTCTGGTGAGTGTGTGCAGCAGGGCTTGGGGGCTGGATTCCTGGGCCTGAGGGAGGAGGGGCTGGGGGCCTGGACTCCTGGGTCTGAGGGGGGGCGAGGCTGAGAGTCTAGACCCCTGGGTCAGCGGGAGAACCCGGGTCAGAGAGGGGAAGAGGGCAGGGCCCGCACTCTTGGGCTCTGAGTGGGGTAAGGCCCGAGGGAGGGGGGATGAAGGGGGCGGAAGTCTTGGGAGTTGCCGGGGTCTCACGGTTTTGTCCCTCCTCTGCAGGGGACCCGAGGCCTTCCAGGGCTTTGTGCAGGCCTACTATGAAGACCACCTGAAGCATCTGAGGCTCCGCACCCAGGCCTGGCTCCGCAGCTCCAGGGACAGCCTCCTGAACAAGGCCCACAGCCTGTGCCCCCAGCTTCTGTGCAGGGACGGAGACAAGAATTAAGGTGTTTACAGCCTCCACAATAAAGAAATGCTTCTCTGTGTCCCTGTCTTAATCCGTCCCCAGCGTGACCACCCCCAGCAGTTAACGAGTAGAGGAAGGGACACCTGGCAAGGGAGGGACAGTGAGGGGGGCCCCGAGGGCAAAGAGTCGGGGGGGGATGATCCCTTCCCCCAGCCCTGAGACCCACCACTGTGGGAATGTGGGGGGGGCAGGAGACATCGGGCAACTCAGTTTGGGATGGAAGGTGAAGGCTGGAGTGCAGGCGGGGTCAGGAGGTCCCCACAGAGACCCCTATGCCTTTGCTTCCTATGTGGGGGAAACCCCAGACCCCTTTTCTGGTCGAACCCCAAGGACCCCCAACCTCTCCACAGCACCCACCTGGCCCCCTGTATCTCCCGGGAGAGAACCTTGCGGGGGGTGGGGGGGGGGGGCTCCCTCTGGCTTGACCTCGGGGATGATGTCACTGCCCTCTCTGCCCCACCCCACCCCCTCAGCGGTCCTGTTGGCTAGGACTTTGGCCTAGGGGACAAGGTGGGGGTGGTGGCTGTGGAGGGGAGGTGGGTCCCAAGAGCTATAAAGACCTTCTCTGCACGCGTGGAGTCGGTGAGGACAGCCTGCCAGAGTCGGGTAAGAGAGGGCCCGAAATGGAAAAATGGAAAAGGGGAAGGGTCAGCGGGGAGGGGGCCGAGGTGATTAAATCAGAAACCGCAAGAGTCACGACATTCGTTGGATTCCTCCGTTGGGATCACGGAATTTAGAATCCTAGACTGTTTCCCCCTGCTGATGTCCCTCGGGGTCTGACCTCCACCTTATCTCCAAATCGCAAATGACAACAGGGCCTGGGAACCGTGTGCCTCAGAGCCGAGAGCCTCTGTCATAGGGTTGGGGTGAAGACAGATGGAATTTCATGTAGAACAGGGCCCCAGGGCATCCAAAACATACTCATCCAGTGGTGGGTTCTTTTTTTTATTAAAAAAAAAAAAATTGTTTTACATTTTTTTAAATGTTTATTTATTTTCGCGAGAAAGAGACAGAGTGTGCAGGGGGGAGGGACGGGGGGGGGTGGAACACAGAATCCGAAGCAGGTTCCAGGCTCCGAGCTGTCAGCACAGAGCCCGACACGGGGCTCCAACTCGAGATCATGACCTAGGTCGAAGTCGGACGCCCAACGGACGGACAGAGCCACCTAGGCACCCCCAGTGGTGGGTTCTTAACTGAGCCTGGGACCCTGCAGACTGGGTCTCGGCATAAATGTCACCCTCTGCTGAGGCTTTCCCAGGCTCTGTGACACACCCTCCCCCCTCCAGAGTACTCCCCACCATACGACCCGCCGGTGTATTTTACTCAGTTAATATTGTCGATCGTGTATCTCTCTCACAATGGCTTCGTAGACAGGCAGGGCTGTTGCTGTGTTCACAGCTGGGCCCCAGAACTGTGTTCGGTACACAGTAGGTGCTTCCTGAGTGAATGAGGGGATGTTAGAATTAAGGTGTTAAGATCAGGAGCAGAATCATAAAATGTTAGACGATGAGCCCCAAGCCAATGCATTAGCACCCGGAACTCAGCTGGGGAGGTGGAGGGGCAGGGAAGCCAGCCTCTCCCCCTGGAGTTTCCGGGGGGGGGGGGACCCTAGGACTAGACGTCACCAGGGACCCTGTCCCACAGCCTCCTCAGTGTTCCAGGTCTTCTGACGCCATGGGCACCCGATGCCTCCTGGTTCTGCTTCTTGTCCTTCTGGTATTGAAATGCGGTGAGTGTGGTCGGCAGGGGGCGGAGGGTGTGTGAGGGGGATGGGATGACCCCCCAAGCATCTTCCCAGCCCAGTTCTCGCCTGGCCCTACCCCTGTCCCCCTCCTTCCCTGCCTCATTCTCCCCTGCTGCTGGTTCCTCAGCTCTCCTAAGACACCCTCCCTCTGCAGAGGTCCAGGGGGACGACATGGCCCGGCAAGATGAAGCCACGGGCCCCACCCTGCTGTCCCAGATGCAGGAATCACTCTACGGCTACTGGGGCTCGGCCAAAGCAGCCGCCCAGGACCTATACGAGAAGACATATCTGACCGCTATGGGGGAGAAAAACAGGTATCCCCAAGCCCCCCCCCCCCCCCCCCCCCAGGGGAACCAGGAGTCTGGGCCCCGAGCTCTGTCG